>NW_005187455.1:2971535-2992471 GCF_000239375.1 Pundamilia nyererei
TATATTTATTTATTTCATCCTAAATCTATGAGGACAATGAGAACATTCATATGATTGGTCATCAAAGCAGGATAAATCCATATAGGATAAAGGAAATGATGGCTCTTGAGCAAGCACTGCACCAGAGCAGTCCCCAACTGCTTAGGTGGAGCTATTCAGTGGGTACCAGATTGGGCTGTGGTTGTGTGGTGTGAACCAGCAGCAGTATGATTGATGAAAATCAGTTCAGCGAACTAGAAGTGCCCTTTTTCAGAATACGGCAAAACCTTTTTTATAAAACCAGCCATTGTTCAGTTAACATAATGATGTTAAGTAGTAGTATCAAAATATACTGCTACTGTCAATAACAATGGTACGTCAAAAAAAAATCTGTTTATAACACAAGTACAATAAATAAAATAAGCATAACTAATATTAATTAATATTAAATTCAATGTAATAATAAAGACAAAAAACGATTTGAAATAGGGATATTTAATTTTTTCCCCAAACCCAATTTCAGTAATTGTGAAGTATTTTTACCATTACAATCCTCATTTGATCATGTCATGTCATCAGTGATGGGAATAACGGTGTTACAAGTAACGGCATTACTAACGGGGATGGCACTTTCTGCCCGACGATCACTTTTTGGCACAACACCTGGAGCTAGGGGAGCAAAAGTAGTAACTATAACTAATTACTTTTTCAAAGTAACTTGCCCAACCCTGCATATCATTACAGCTGTAATGCAGAAGCGTTAACCTAAATTCACTGAATTCAACAAGAAAAATGTTTCAATTTAGCAGTGACTCGAGACTGCATTAGTGACATTAAGTCAATGACAGAATCAAAATTTATGTTAAATTATAAAGAATTCAACTGTGATGTGGCTTCTTTGAAGATAAGCTTTATCTTATACTTTTTCCTCCTCAGTATAAAATAATGACAGTACACCTTATAATTAGACTTTTTGAAGAACATCATACTGTTCAACGTATATTGTTTTTTAACCGCTTGAAGTTTTTTCTGTTTGTTTCTGAAATTCTGTTGTTTCTGCAACAGAATTCAAGTTTTAAACCAGCTGTCTAACCTTCAAGTGACTACACTGGATCAGGACACCAGGTATATTATTTATATGTCGGTATTTTAAATAAATACTTCTCGATATGAATTTGTCAGCTAGCCTTTCCTACAACTTTTGAACATTTTTACAGGAATTTCCGCTTGATTTGGCAAGGAGAACTGACAGTTATTTGTGAGTTACTTATGAAAACTGTAATTTATACATTTTTTCTAACATTATAGCTTTGATTTTATCACAATTTTCCAATTGTAATGTTTTTCAGTAAATCATGCTAAACAGACATGGGGTTAGCAAGATGCAGAAGGCTCAAGGCTAACCCTACAAGAAAACAAAACAAAAAAAAATAAGAGGATAATTAATTACAAAAGTGTATTTCAGATTTTTGTCATAGATAAATAAAAACAACACAGGTATAGGTAAACAGTAATGGAGACAATAAGCATTCCTGTATAAGACAATGGGATCATAAATGTTAAATAACATGCAAAATTATTGGTAACAAGAATGAACCAAGAAAATGAGGAAGGAAGAAGGTTGACAGCGAGGAAGCCTGAGTCTGCAGCAATTTCTCAAAAGAGAGCGAACAATACCCAACTGGCCAAAAGAAATCTGAACCACAGCTATGACTCTCACGGTGATCAAATTAAGCCAGTCTGGATTTGTACGGTGTTATTAGCTTAATGATCTTGCACTTCGCTGACCTTCCTGAGTTGCATTAAAAGCAGAAGCAAATGTTCTGTTTAAACAGATGGTTTGTATTTATTTCAAAGATCAGAGTTTATTTAGTGAGAATAACAGTTTTTTCCACATCATATTAAAACTCAGGTATTATATCAAACACATACATTTCTTCGTCTTATTTTCTGTAGCTTACATTTCAAATGAGCAAATGAGCAATGACTACATGCACAAAATATTTCCCTGGAAAAGAAAACGCAACAGTTTTAGGTAAAAGAATGGTCAACACTCTATAACTAATGAAAAAGATTAAATGTAGTTTGATGTATCTCATGAGACAATGATGCAATTAAAGTTGTCAGCATATTGCATCCTCAATATTACAACCAAGTCAGTTCAAGTCCTTGGAAAATGTTATTAAAGAAGTTTATGTTTACTGATGCATACGTTTCCATTCTACAGCATTGGCGTAGCCTATGAGCTCTTTATCTGTTTGATGAGTCAGCAACAGTCTGTGTCTTGGTTCCCCCACCCCACATACTGCTGCTCTTTGACTTTCCAGCCCTGTTGTCATTTTAGCTGATGGTTAAAATCTAGAGATTCCTAATGATTTGACTGATACTGGTATAAATAAACTCAAAATAACAAAAGAGATAAGCAATGTTTGGTAATGGCTGTAGCAACAAGACATCTAGAGACACCAAGACAACTTTCCAGAAGGATTATTTCCCCTACATGACACAATTTAAACATTATTCTGTTTGGATTTTTTGTCTTTGCTCTTTTCTTTGTGCCTTCTTCTGCACTCCCTTTTTTAAAGATTTATCTGTATGTGTAAATTTGAGCCCACAACAGCATAATAATGCTGCTTACTAAGCAATGAGCATGGATTCTGAGAAAGCTTAGAACTGTCCTCAGTAATCTATCATAATAATTACATCAAATGGTCAAATAAGCTTTCTATTTCCTTCAACATTTTAAAATGATAGGATGTTAAAATTATTTCCAAATCATTTTAAAATGTATGCTCTGACAGTTTCTTTACATCTCTGTTTCAAACCAATGGATAGTAGGGGTGATGGGTTATAGCCACAGTGCTCAAAAAATATTCCTGTGAACTTCCAAAGATCATGTACACAAAATATTTCCAGGAAAATATGACAGATGAGAGCTAAGGTGGAAGGGCACATATAAAACAAAATATTACACCGTTTATCTAAGATGTGGTAACATTTTGGTGCTGTATCAATGTCACTGCTATATCTTCAGGACTGTGGAACATTTCCAGCAGGACAAAGTCAGATATTAAACAGTGAGAAGATTACCCACAACATATTTCGGCTGAACTTAGAGAATGTGCAATCAAGTACTGCGCTTGCAGCTTTTAACAACATCACTAAAGCTTCTGTCGATGAGATCTACAGGGAATAGTTCAGGGTGTATGAGTAATTAATGTCTGTATGCCAAGAAGTTGTTTTCATGTAATGCCAGATTTAGAAAGGCCAGCTCTCACTGTGAGATCAGTCGTTTCTAATATGGAGTTTCTGTTTCAATTTTCTCATATCAGCAGAACAGTTCAGTTTGTACCCAGCTGATAATAAAGTCAACAACCACACTTAAAGTAATCAAAGTGGGAGAGAGAGAGCTTGATGGGAATTTTCTAGCACAGCTATGACCTCAGATGTTTTTTCAACTTGGTTATTGTTGTTCTTGACAACTGCAGAACAGAAACTCATTTTGCTGCTGCAAACTTGTATAAATGGGATGTGTGCTCAGCCCTATCATGCCACCCAGAGACCCAGAGCGAGAAAGACCACATCTACGAGTGTTGACAATCTACACAATGGTGTCGTGCTAGCACGCCATCACATGATGAACATGTAATAAAGGTCCACTACTCTCAGATTTCTATGCTTTTCAAAACCCTAAAAATAGATGCAAAAGCATTTGTTTTGCTTTTTAAAAAATCAACCTCTGTTACAATAAAAATATATCATAAATATGCTTGAAATAGGAGAAAATGGTGATGTGAAGAATACAAAGCCTTTACTGGGAATTTAATATCCTTTAATAGCATTTACGCATTTGTGTCATTAAGAATGTATTATTAACACATAACACTTTACCAACTCAACAGAAAAGCGACATCAACAATTAAATGAGTTTTTCCTTCCCACTATCTCCAAAGTGCTTGCTCATAGGGGGTCATATGATTGTTGGGTTTTTTCTTTGTATGTATTATTGTAAAGTCTACCTTACAATATAAAGCAACAAGTGACTGTTGTTGTGATTTGGCACTGTATAAATAAAATTGAATTGTCTTATAATTGATCAACTTCTAGTTCTACCTAGAGAGCCAGCGTATCAAATCTTGCTTTGCTGTCTTTTATAACAGTAATTCAGAATTCAGTAATTCAAAATGCTGAATTCTGACTTGCCCTGCATTAGTTTATAAAGGTCATAATATTATAACATTCCTTTGATTTTTACCTCCTGTCTAATGACTGCATTACTCATATGCGATCGTGGCTCAAGAGTTGGGCGTTCGTCTTGTAATCGGAAGGTTGCCGGTTCGAGCCTCGGCTCCGACACTCTCGGTCGTTCTGTCCTTGGGCAAGACATTTCACCCGTTGCCTACTGGTGCTGGTCAGAGGGCCAGTGTCCGGCAGCCTCGCCTCTGTCAGTGCGCCCCAGGGCGGCTGTGGCTACACTGTAGCATGCCATCACCAATGGGTGGATGATTGTGTATAGTGTTAAGTGCTTTGGGGTCCTTAGGACCAAGTAAAGCGCTATACAAATACAGACCTTTTACCATGGTATATTCTTATCACTTTTTTTTATGGTCTATTTGATTCACCTTTTATTGTTTATTTTATTTTATTTTTATTTTCACTTGCTAGATACGGGACAGACTTGAATGAGGAAAAGAAAAGGGAGAAAGGAAGAGGGGTATATTCTTATCACTAATTTGAATTTTTTTAACATGAAGTTGAGTTTGATAGTAATTTATACGATCAGCAAATTAATCTGTGCGCTGTTTTATGATGTTTAATAAACAAAGAGAGACACTTCAACAGGTCGCAGGGCTGTATATGCCAGCCTGAGCTGTTCGTGCGAGCTGTATATTTTCTATTTCTGAATCTATCTCAATGTTCTGTGTGCGTGCGTGCGTCCCAGGAGGAGAGCCTGTTAGCTGACAGAGTTGCCCAGTTGTCGTCACTGTGCCTGAAGCTACCTCTGGGACAATCTGGCCTCTCTGAAAGATCCTCTGCTGGAGCAACATTAGAGTTAGCATGCAGGGGAAACCAAAGAGAAGATGATGCTTTAAGAACAGCCAGAGCTGCAACAGGGGAGAGCAATGAAATGGGTAAAATCTCAGTTTGCAGTGTTTGTTGAAAAAGGGTGGAAGGAACAGAAATCCAACAATGACAAAGCAATCTCCATGGTCAAATATGTATCCAAACAATAAAGAAAACAACTGTGCATTATTGGATACTACTCGTGAAAAATGTTCCCAGTAGTGATGGTGCTATTCCCTTTAAGCTTATACTTGTTGAATAAAAAAGGCCACACTGGAAAAGCCATTTTGACAAGCAGTGTAACCTGGCACATGACAACAATTGTCTACTCTGGCTCCTTGCAATAATCAGAAGATATAAATTAAAGATTAAAAATGTTTCAGGCATTTTCTTGCCTTAAGGTCTGTTGCATGTATTAATGCTCTGAAGTGGGGAGCTGAAAGATTAGAATTATTCTTAATTAGAAATGTTACATATAAATATAAGATTAAGACTGTGATAAAAGGAATGTCATGTCCTGCTACAGTCAATATGACCAGGACCTCTGGGAAATAACCAACCTCATAAAAAGCCATCTGCTCATGAGTCCTGTCAGCAGCAGATTAATGAGATGTGGAAAAATAGCTCAATATTATTATCTCATTACAGACTACACTCAACTCAGTGAGAGGCTGCCTGAAACTGTCATTACCTGTAGGTGCCAGGATGGTTTTGGTGGTGACATTTTATGTCCCTAAAATACTTAAAACACATGATCTTAAGCTGTTTGACATATTTAGTGCAACGCAGGCAATGAGTGATACCGATGCGATTTTGCAAGCCTGTTTTTTTCTCAGCAAACACTGGGTAGAGTTAACTGTTGACTGAAATACATATAAAATTAAGCAAAGTGAATTATTACATGACCTCGGTCTCTTGAACAACCTAAATCTCTGCAGTAACAGTGACCATCAGTGACCTCTTGTATGTGGATGATATCAACCTTTGCAAATGAGTGAGACATCGACTCATTGATCCACTTCACCAGGATCAATCATGGGGAAGTCGTTCAAATTGGCTGAATGGTTGCAAAACAGTGGAAAGGTGGCACAACTGAAGCGATGGAGTTACCCAATAGCGGTATAGTTCAGTCTGAGCTAACAAATACCTGGGTATCCCAAAGGCCAGCAGGAACCATGATGAAGATGTAAGGTCGGACACAGCCAAACACCTTTAAAAGGTAAGACTCACCAGTAGAAATAAGATCACAGTATCAATACAAATGCCCTATCAGTCACCAGATACCACACTGGAATAATAAGCATGGGGAAGTTGTTCTTTTCATAAAACTGCATAAAGTCCTGTGAAAACTTTTGTACATGACTGTCAGACCTATTGACATAAAATCCGGGATGAGTCCAGTTTTAACTACTCCACATTACAACCTGAAGAACAATATACATTGATCAAAGCGTGCACTAAAATATTATTTTTGTGTCCTCTAAAATGTATGGTGACCTTTCTGAACTTATGGCAGGGTTGCAGTGATTTAATACTGCAGCAAATGCTTTTCTTTTGGCATCTGCTGCGCTGTGAGAGTAGGTGGCTTTCTCATAGCTCGACCTCTGACCTTCCCTTCAGCTTCTTATCGCTTAGCTTAACCTCAATACCTCAGAAAGAAAGTGTCGGATTTCTTAAAACTAGCAGTATTTTTCTTTGTGTGATAGCTATACTATTGTCTTTGGCTCGCACTCTCATCCGTGTGTGTGTTTTGCAGTTCAGCAGCACATATTTGACCTTGTGGCCACATGTAGAGGGATCAGTGACAGCAAAGAGAGAAGGGGATAAAGGTGAAGCAAAGGCAGGGTGGGTGGCGTGCAGCAAGGATTTATATCGTGGGAGAAAACGAACAATGTGATATATAGAAGCAATATAGGTAGACAAGAGGGATTATTGAGACAATAATGAGGGAAGCTCATCATAAATTAGCTGTAGGACAAAGGGAAAACAAAGATAGATTGTAATTATTAAACGGTATTGCTATCACATTAAGACTCTGCTATAAGGAAATTTAAATTTTCTGCTGAGCTCGATGTTTTTGTTGTCATTTCCTGGAAAACGGCATGGTATATTAAATGAAACCCAAATTGAATGGAAGTGTGATGAAAGAAAAACAGGTTCAGAGAAGTGGAATGAAGGGAAGAGATTAAAATCTGCATCTGTCAGACAGATGAGACAAAAGATTTACTGTGGGAAATCACACACACACACCAATTCACTGAGTCATTGCATGCCCCCTCCCCCATCCTCACACATTTCCCCACGCCCCTCCCTGCACCAGCACCACACAACGCCAAAGGCTAGAGGTTTGAGCTGAATAACCCTGGCTTGTCACAGTTGCTGCTACTTGTAGGAGAGGAGCTGCTCACGGACACACACAAACACAGGCTACAGATTACATGACAGTGTTGTTAACATGGTGTCAAACAGTGTGGGTGTACGTGTGTGTATGGTGTGTGTGTGAAGCGTTCATGTTTTCTCATACCATGTCACAGTATAAAGAACAAACCACCCTGACACGAAACACTGATGATGATTATGTTAGAGTCCATAGTGACAGACACGTTTTTTCCTCACCCCCCTTCCACTTACTGCAGTTGATATTAAATTGTCATAAGAGAAAAGTTTGATCTCTAACAAATCCCCCAGAACGTCGCCACATCCACATCATTGCTCGTTCGAGCCACTGATGTTCCTTAGGTTAGAGCATTCAGTCATGCATTCACACTCCCTTTGTGAGCCTTGAGTGCGTGATATTCTCTGGCATGTACGAAATTTTCTCATCTAGTTTGAGCAGCTCTAGGACAAGCCTTGAGAGTGTCAGTGAGTGACAGCAAGCGAGAGTCAGGGAGGAGTTGGACCTGTGAGAACTGGGATTCAAACAATAACATGTTTTTGGTTTGATTCCTTTGTTCATCTGTGCCTGTGAGGGTTGAGTGAGTACTTACTCAAAAGGTCTTTGTCAGATTCGGTAGTGATTGTGCCACAATATTTTTGCTTACGCAACTGTGATACAGGAGATGCTGCTGAGGATTTCTAAAATCTTGTGGTCTTAGATTAGCATAACATTTTCTCCATGAGCTTCAGTATCCCTCCTTTTTTGTGAAGACTACACAAAATGTTATTTTATCTGGATATTACTAAATTAGAATAAGTGAAAACTACATTGAAGAGTTAGGTTACATATTCCTGACCATGTGCACGTGTATTTCAAAAATGAAAATATTGCAAAAGTTTGTTTTTTCCCCCCCAATTTGATTTGAAAAGAATAACTTTAATATATTCTATATTAATAACTTTTAAGTAAAACATTTCAACCTTTTTTGTTGGCTTATAAAAATCCAAAATCCAGCACCTCAAATTATTACTATATTTAATTTCAAGGTTCTGAGTTAACTGAGTAAATTACTATTCATACAGTATAAACAATACCTCTCACAGTATCTCAGGTTACTTCAGTCATAATCATAGGAAAGACTGCCGACTTCCTAGTTGTCCCGATGATGATTGCCGACACAAAAGGAAAGTATGCCATAGAAGTTCATTACTAAAAGGATTGGCTGTTAAGAGTGCTAAACCAAAGCATGTTAATAGAAATTAATGGAAAGGTCAATTGGGAGAGTGAAATGAGACTCCTGTCAGTACATCACGAACCACCACACACAGACATGTTGAAGAAAGGGGCTACGGGCTACAGCTGTTGCATTCTTAATACCGAGCCACTCCTCAACCAGAGACAAACATCAGAAGCATCTTACTGGTGTCGAGGAGGAAAAGAACCAGACTGTTGCTCAGGAATCTGAAGAGAAAAAAACCCTTATTTTCTGTTGCCTGAGGGTGACTTTGCCTCTAAAAAGAACAGTGTGTACAGTCAGGGGTTAAAGTGGGATTCAGCAGGTGGGGGAACCCTAAAATTGGTTGTAATGACTCATAGTGGGGAAAAGCTGCTGCTCTTTGTGGATGTACACAACTGAGTTCAACCAGATGTCAGTAGATGTTTCATAAAATGTGCTGGCTGTTTCCATCCACGACACTGACAGTACACTGTTTATGCTGTCTTTTTTCTAGATGGTATAAAGTTGGAATGAGGGTGGAATTCAGTGAATGGATCTCAGCATCATCAGGTAAAATTCATATGAATCTCTGCTACACTCGATGTAAGCTTACTCTGACAATGAAACCGCAGCCGCTGTGCACCAGTCGCACACTGTTCTTTACTTTAAATCCATTACAGTACAGCAAACTAACCTGTTTATCCTGCAATGACGTGCGGACCATTTTCAGGCACCCTTTAAATAACACAGTCTACTTGAGTTTCATTTGCATGTTTCACAATGTGAAAAAAAACAACAGAATGTAACATGTACAAACCCAACATCTGATTTAAAAACATGAGGACTTACATGTAAACTTTAAACTTCCAGTTTTTCAAATCCCACTGAGCGTCCTAACCTCTCTTCCTCCTCTTCTGTCCTCTTTTTTATGTTCCTCCATCTCTGAGTGAAGTTAGCTCTTTTTCTATCCTCTCTCAGTGAAATACAGACGCTGGACCACAAACAGTTTGTGTGTTTGCTGATGTTTGTTGAGCTGATAGCTGCATTTGAAATTACCTGCCACTTAAAAAAAGTTACTACCTTTATCTTCATTCCTAGATGTTGCTAGATGTAGTAAAGTACTGCAACCTGGTTCTGGTGTTCCTGGTCATTAATAAATGAGAATTTTTTTCTTCATGTGTTACTGTTTAGGCTTAAATCGGTTTGATGTTTGAAGGCTCACAGTGATGAAATAATAACTCCTCCCAAATGCGTTAAAGCAAATGTAATGAGCCTGTTTTGAAAATGTAAGGAGTAGAAAGTACAGATATATATTTTTTTAAATGTAGGGAGTAAAAAGAAAACGTATTCAGAAAGTAAGAAGTACAGATACCTGAAAATTCTTCTTAAGTACAGTAAAAAAGTATTTGTAATTTGTTACTTAACAAAGTAACAAAGTATTTGTGTGCCTAATAAAGTATTTGTACTTCTTCCCACCTGATTACTTTTTAAAAATCTATTACTTCTCAGACTATTATCACTTTTTTGTGTGTAAATGCTTTCAGAATCTATTCTTTTTTAATACTTTTTCAAATCAGACACTAAACAACGATTTTATTGCCCATTAAAAGAACATTAAAGCCCTAAAAATGTCAAGCTATGCCTCTAAAGATCTATATGTAAAGCATTTTGAACATGCATAGGTTATAACCAGACTTACCTTTTAAGACTGCATGTGTTTACTGCTATTCCTTCACATTACCAGGACTACACAGGACATCAAAACAGTTTCACCTCATTCCTGTCAAGTACTTGCAGAGACAAACTTGTAGAACTTCCCCAGAATGTAAAATGTACACCACAAATCGGAATATATAATGTGATATCTGTTGTGGTAATATCAGCATCCGTACTCAGAGTGTGTAAGAAACTGCCACATCAAACTTATAGCAAATTAAACTTTTATACAGGCAGACAGTGAAAGCAGAAAAGGAACACTCTGCTGCTTCTTCCACTCAGACTTCTTCCAAACAGTGAAAATGAGTTCCAGTTGATGAAACTCTTACCCAGGAGGAATTTAATATCAAGAAACAAATATTTGATGGAGCATAGGCCACAGAAAGAGATTTCTCAGACAACAGGGACAGAGTAGCTCGAAAAATAGAAATCTGACTAATTCAGGAGCAGAGCGCTTTGCGCTCAGTAAAGTCTGCACCAACAGATTACCTCCCACACACAAGCAATCAGCCTTCTGGTCAATTTAACCTAAGCCTGCTAGTTGTCAAACTAAATCCTCTTATACAATAGATTATGGTGGGCATAACTTGTAAAATCTCTGATTTTTATTAATTGTTTCATTTTTTGCAGACAGAAATTAATCTGTATTAGAACTCAAAATATGGGAGTCCTAAAATACTTACAAACATTGCTACAAGTGCATTTTTAAAACTATCAAAGGAACAACTTATTTGGGAAAATACGCATAGTTGATGGCTTATCAAGCTTTAGATTCAAGAATTCATTCATTTAAATGAGTTTGCTTTTTTGTGTTTTTGTTTGTTTTACATTTACCTTATCAAGCAGCAAGTGAAAGTAAAAAGACTTTCAGTACTAGGAATTCACTTTCTCTCCCTGCGTTTCTTATCGTTTTCATCTTTCTACCCATGAAAGGTTTTACATTAGTATCATGATCACAGTGGATATTATGGTATCATGATCTCGCTTAGATCAGTGTCAACTGTAGCATTAACTCTACAGAGCAGAGGCCAAATCCATGTCTAAGAAGAGTAAAACTAGCCACAGGCTAAAGACAGATAGTCATGTATTTTCTGACAGATTGAAGACCATATTCTGAAGATAAAGTCATCTGGTTGTTCTGGTTTCTTTATAATAAGCAGGAAAAACTGCACCGTGAATGGTAAGAGACATACAACCTTAATAAGGTGACCCATATAAAACCAAGGTATGGAATAAGAGACGCATGGTTGCTGGTCTACAACTCTTTTTATATTCAGTGTTTAGTTTTCAGTAGATTCAGTTTGTGCAAAGTGACAGAAATACAGGGGTATTTGTGCCTTGTAATGCAGAATCCAGCATTATATAGTAAGGATCACATTGCTCTACAGGGACCTGCATTCTCGCTAACAAAACGTGGCAGAAGCTAGTGCAGTATTATTTTGCATCTGTGAAGATATCTTTTAAAGAAAATGGCTTGTGTGTTTCTGATGTGTTTTCTGTGAATGTGCACATTGATCAAAGACGCTGACAGGCTAAGCATATTGCTGTGATGTATGAGAATGAGACCGACTCTGTCAGCTGTGAAAATAAATGTATATGTTTGTGCTGTTGGTCCTATCGTGCATAAACAACAAAATCGGCCGCTGTGATCTATGTTTGTGTGTTCTGCAGTGTGTATGTAGTGCATGCATTGTATAATGTGGGACGTATTATACATTATATACAGCAAAATTACTTGTGTCTACTGCATACTTCATATTACTGTGCATGTGTGCATCATTTTGCATTGTCTGTGTGATGACAGGTAGAAAACGAATACCAGGGATTTGTGATAAGTGTATACAAATCTCTGAGTACACTCAGTCACTAAAGAAGTAGTGATGACAACCTTAGAAGCCAACAGCTTAGATGGGATTATTTCATACAGTACTACAAGACTATATTAAATGTAAAACAGTGGGATTCCTTCCCTGTGATGAGTTTAGCTCATGTTAGCTCATGTTTATGTGGCAGGGTTGGTTAGGCATTTCACAGAGCCATAATCATTTTTCCCTGGCTTTTCTAAGCCGCACTCCTTTGATTGTATCTTAACACTGGAGTAAAGGTTGGAAAATTAGACTTAAAACTGAAAATTAGGACAGGTATGGAGGCTTGAAATGGGTTCTAAGTACTGTGTAATCACTTTTTGTTCCAAGGGTTGAGGGTTTCTGCAGTGCATCTGTGTGTTATACTGAAAAAAAGCAGAATGGTGCAGAAAGTATGGTGTGACATATCATATACAAATACATTTAAGAAGTGGAATTTTTTTAAATGGTTTTGCTAGGTGAAGTACCATTTTGTTGTAGATTTACAGAATGGTGTTGGACTGACGTATAACAAGAGACAGGGTACAACCAGTTCAGCAGATAATAGTTAAAAACTTTCAAGACAGGGTACCACATAGATTACCTTTTTTTTCCCCATAACTGGTAAAACTTGTCAGCATTAAGGTGAATATAATTTATAAAGAATTATCACTGTGGGGGTATTTTTTTTATTATGGTAAATAGCCTGTATTTATATAGCACTTTACTTAGTCCGTATAGACCCCAAAGCGCTTTACACTACATTCAGTCATTCACCCATTCACACACTGGTGATGGCAACCTACGTTAGACCCACAGCTACCCTGGGGCGCACTGACAGAGGCGAGGCTGCTGGACACTGGCGCCATCGGGCCCTCTGACCAGCACCAGTAGGCAAAGTAGGTAGCGTCTTGCCCAAGGACACAACGACCGAGACTGTCGAAGCCAGGGCTCGAACCGGCAACCTTCCAATTACAAGACGAACTGCCAACTCTTGAGCCACGAACGCCCCAAACAACTGAGTTACTTTAAAACCCTGCTCATTTTTCAGTTATCTCTATTTTTTGCTATGATTTTTTAATGAAAAAAAATAGCTCAAGGTATCAGGGATAGAAAAGAAGGGCCCAGGACTTAATTACGTCAAAATTCCATGAACAAAGACGGGAAAAGGCACACAGGCATACAAATGGCAAAATCCAAACTCTTGGGCAGAAACATGTAGCACACAAGGGAACAAACACAAAAAGACATCAAACAGACTCTCTAACAAGAGACAAAGGCAAACTGAGGCTATACACTAAACCTGAAGATACATCGAAGGCAATCAAGGGAAAAAGAAACAGGTGGGAAACTAAGAACAGCTGAAACTAATCAAAAGAAAAGACAAAAAAAGCGAAACTAAATACAAGACAATAGAGACAAATGACTGTTAAAATAAAAACAGGAAACAACTACACATAGAATCACTGACAGAGACGAAGACTTGACGAGGTAATGCATGAAGGTACAAGGGAGGCAAGAATACACTAATTACATGGAATCAAATGTTAATAATCCCCAAAACACAAAATCTAAATCTTGAAACCAAAAATCAAACAAAAGTAACCCAATAAAAGTAACAGAACTAAGACTCAAGTTATGTAAGACTCAAATAATGAGGAAAAACTCAGACTAACAGAAGCCAGAATAAATGTGATAAACAAAAAGAAATTAATATTAACAAAAGAAGCAAAAGAGAGAGAGAGAAAAGTAATTATACTTGGTCACAGTGAGCTTACTGCTATGCATATTATGATAAGTGTAATTTCATTACATGTGTAGGTAACCAAACAAAGCCCAATTTAATGGGCAACATTTGTATGCACAAAAAACTGTAGCTATTAGGTGGCCTGCCCTGTAATAATACTACACTGTAGTTTTTAAATGTTTTATTTAACACATCACGAGGAAAGATTAGGAATTTAAAGGTGTAAGGGAAATGGTCCGTGTTTAAGCTGTCACGCACAGAAGGCAGATGAGCATGATGGTGAATGTAGAAGCATCAGGACATGAAGGCTGCGACAATGAGCTAGTGAAACACATTCAGAGAGCTTATGACAGACAAAAAGAGGGGAAACTGTTAAATATACAGCTATAATCCTGAAAAGGTACAGTAATGAGGACATGTGCACACGCAACCTGACAATCCAGATGGTTTGTTATACTAAACCATCTGGAAAGCTAGAACAAGTTTGGAAAAGGGTTGACAACTAAAAAAAAATACTTGATAGATAATTGGATGAAAATTCTATATCTATCTATCTATCTATCTATCTATCTATCTATCTATCTATCTATCTATCATTTAAAACATAACCAGAGCTGCCACCTTAATGGCAATTACTTTTACTTGGGACCCTCTTTGATAAGAACTGACCACAATTACATTCATCTTCAACTTGGCAAGCTTGTATTCAGGACCTCTTCCGCTTCATAACAATGTCAGTATACATACTGCATTCATACACAAATAATCAAACAGGCAAAGGCGAGCCCACAATCAGAAGGTTACATTTATTCATGCCAGATCGATTAAACTGTGGGAAGAAGAGGCCTCCAGTTCCAGATGTAGACATTCTGCTTCAGTTGTTCTGTGGAAATCTTGGTGTTATAATCTTGGAGTAGATGCAGAAATGCACTGACAAACTTTTATATATATTGAAATCCTCACTGAAATGCTTTAAAGGAGCATGAACTGCATACATGTCCTTAACAATTTCTGCTGCAGGTCTCATCCATCTTTATGGCTGTTTTTCTTTACCACCACTTCTCGCAGGGGGCCGTGTGATTGTTTACACTCTAATACTAAAGGGTCTTTTTTACAATATAAAATGCCTTCAGGAAATTCTTCTAAATTTGAAAATGTGTGCTAAATAAATACGGTATAACTGAATTACTGCCAATTTCTCAAGTTATTTTAGTTCTCATAACCAGAAGCCCTCTTCTTCTTTATCCACCCACTCAAACAGACACACATGACAATTCACACACACACACACACACACACACACACACACACACACACACACACACACACGGCTTGTTTTGCTAATCAACGTTTCCTCTTCTTCTCGTTCTCCTCTTGTGTCCTTTGTTCCACGTCCTCTCATCATTGTCATTTCTAATCATCTTCTCTGATGTTGCCTGCTTTCAAATCAGTGCCATCACTGTTACAGGCAGCATGATTTGTTTTGACCATATGTATTTACTATGGAGATTAAAGTATGCACAGGCTAAATGGGCTCTCCATTTTATGTATGTTTTTTGCTCTGCTATACAACAACGTCTTGTTCTAGGTGTAGGCCACACAGCATGTGGAGTGTGTAACAGTTTGTGTGTGGGAAGGTATGAGAATAGAGACATGGCAGGCATGATGAATGCCCAGGCGTAAAGAAATATTCACCCAAACCATTTACTAGATCTGTCACTAATAATTTTACTCCAATCAACACATGCAGATGCGGGTAAAATGCAGTAGGTACATGCCCCCAAATATTTTAAAGTATACAACTGTCTTCTCTTCTCCATATCTCCACCCTGGACCATGTCTCTGTTTCCTTTTAGCTCAGAGTTATGCAAATGTCTGAGAATGTCAGTTCACTTTCCTATAAATCTCACATCAATAATCTCACCCGTTCTGCCTACTTCCATCTACGTAACATTAACAGATTGCTTCCTTCTCTTTCCACCCAGTCTACCTCCATTCTTGTCCACAGTCTTGTTACCTCCTGTATTGACTACTGCAATTCTCTTCTGCATGGTCTCCCCCAAAAATCCCTCCATAAGCTTCAACTGTTCAGAACTCTGCTGCTCGCATTATCACCAGAACCCCCTCCTACCAGCACATCACCCCTGTTCTTCAGGAACTTCACTGTGAAATTCCGGTTAATATTCAAACTTCTTCTGCTCACCTTCAAGGCCATTCATAACCTCGCTCCTCCTTACCTTTCTGACCTGTTAACCACTACCTGTTCTGCCCATTCACTCCGATCTTCTTCTATCCAGCTTGCTGTACCTTCCTTCCGCCTCACCACCGTGGGAAGCAGAGCTTTCAGCTGCTCTGCTCCCAGGCTGTGGAACTCTCTGCCCCCAGAAATAAGAAACTTTGGTTCTCTCCCCCAGTTTAAATCCCAACTCAAAACTCATCTGTTCAAATCTGCATATTCACTGTGAATCCACTGTTTGTTAATTTTATCTTGTGCTTTTGTTTTATTGTGCTTATTCTGCCATTGTTTTACTAAGTGTTATATCCTATTGTAAAGTGTCCTTGGGTGACTTGAAAGGCGCTCATATAATAATAATAATTTTTTATTATTATTATTATTATTATTATTATTATTATTATTATTATCAGATGAACAGCAAACCTATCCAGTGTCAGAATGCTGTTACAGACTCAGACCAAGGATCTCAAAAACTTGCAGTTCCCAAGCAACAGCCAGCACGTCTCGACATCATGACTTGACACACTGTGAAACCTCTGGAGAGCAAACATCAGAGCAGCAGAGCCATGACTGCCTACAGTGATTCTGTGTCACTGTGATGGAAACAGGGTTGAGCGCAGCCGATATCGCAGGTAAAAAATTCATCGGAAAAATCAAGAATCTTCAGCCTGGGTGCTACAATTGAAGCTGAACTGCACAAACTTACTGCAAAGAAAATGACAATAGTGAAAATCATTCCACTGCTGTGGATCCAGGTCAGTCTAAGTGACAGGAAAAAGACTGACGTGCAGACAAGAAACACCTTTCTTTCTCGTGAAGAAGAAAAAATGTCCCATGCTTGCCCCTCTGGCTAAAGCACTCCTTAGAGCTTGTGCTACTTCTGTCTGTAGGGGCTCTGCTTTCCAGCAGCTATGAACACTCATCTGCCAGAGTTGTCAAGTTGCTGCTGATATTCTTTCATTTCTGTCAAATTCTGCTACTGATATACTTTGGCAATAGTATCACTATAGTGGTGATTCAGACTGGGGCTTCTTATTTCAGAGGGGAAAGTCTTCTTTCCAGTTCATATAATCTCACAATTACATTTTTTTTTAAAATTGCATTTTAATTTTAAAATTAACATAACTTGAAAAATAATACGTTGGCTATTTTTTGACCATTTTTCTTTCTTAAAACCCAACACCATATATGGACACTAGAAACAGAACTGGAAATAAATGTCGAGAAGTGGAAGGCAGGAAAGGCTGTCACATTCGTCCCAATAGGCTCAAATGAACTATAATGTAAGATGCTTTTGTATAAATCAATGGCTTGCTTTCCTGTTGGATAATTTTGTGGTTAATAGGAACTAGCAAAATACAAATCTTTCTTCTAGCCATTGCAGTAACACACAAGCAAGACACTGAGATCATTTAAAAGTGTAAATATTCATCAAAAGACTACAATAAGCCATATAAGGGGGGAAGTTAAGTATTTGTTTATTACAGTTTTAAATACATGAGATGATTTACAGTACATGTTGCTCGTTATATCAATGCAAAATGTTACATTATTTTTATATTTTTCACTTTCAAGTTTAAAATTGACTTCTCAAAGTTTTTTTTTGTCAATTTCTCCTCTATTTTTACTAGTTTAAAAGAAAATGCATG
The DNA here is from genome assembly GCF_000239375.1 of Pundamilia nyererei. Lineage (NCBI taxonomy): Eukaryota > Metazoa > Chordata > Actinopteri > Cichliformes > Cichlidae > Pundamilia > Pundamilia nyererei. The sequence goes on from NW_005187455.1 coordinate 2,989,364, forward strand.
CCTACTTTTCATTTCTAACATATTTCATCTAGTTTTTGGCATTTTTGAAGTCTTCCCAGCAAATTTCAGTTTAATCTCTTTTTTTCTCTATAGAAATCTACTTGCAAAATAGTGAGTTTTTTCCCCAACAGTGGGCAGTTTGTCCTTACACTGATTAAGGCACAAATGCAACTTTATTAGGTTTACGGGAAATCTGTTAAAAGACACAGTTATAAGCAGCATTTCAATGCGACACAACAATTGAATAGTGGCAGTGTTTTGTCCACTGCAACCCCAAACTCCTCTTTCTCGTGTTAGAAGCCACTAGAGGCCACTATCACTAATGGGTTCTCATAAGCTGCTTGCACAATTTACTTTCAGACTTTTTTTCTTACAGGATCTCAGTCCAAGGTTGTTTTTTTTGACAGAAGTTGGCAGGGAAAGAAGACAGGCTCATATCAAAATGCTGGAGGGAGAAAGGAGAGAGGACTTCAGTGAGTGGACATTGCTGCCAAGAAGAAAATTGCAAGTAAATTTAGAATTGCTGCCCTGTAGACACACTACACAGAGTCACAATAAATCCACCCACACGAGCTAATCTATATTACATGGGTTTTATTTGGATTAGGGAGAGTGTGTTTTCTTATACGTTCAGACTTTCAGAGTGATGACATTCAGTGCCTGTTTAAGAGAAGGGTGGATACTGGTGTGGGGTGTAATAGTTATTCAGTCGGCTATAAACAGTGCTGGATCTTGATAAAGTTTCTTGTTTCTAGTTTTAAAGTTTGATGTAATCCACACCTACAGTGTATTCAACCATGAGGCAGTTTTCCAACAATGTTCACCTTTAATATATCAAAACTGTGAAGTGCTGTGTTCTAGTTTGGCTTGGGGAAGGTGTCTTCTTGTGCTTTCTTGAAGGTGTAGTTTATTTTATGAGTGTGTAGTGGATTTAAAGTATTTTTCTGGATCTATGTTAATGGTTTTGGCATCACTCCACTCTGAGATCAAAAACATTTTGTCCATTTGATTAAACAGGCAAAACATGTCCTGTAAAACTGTCAACAATGAAATTTTAATTAAAATGCTTAAATTAGACAATAATTTGTGCAGCAGATGTTATTGAGGCTGTTCTAAAAATTCCCAAACAAATCTGATGCAATAGAAATGTAGCCTAAAAAGGTTCACTCATTTTAGTCACATGGGTAGATTGCTGCCTTTTTATTTAATATATGCAATTAAGCCTTCACATAACGGCACTGGCTGGGTTTTTAAAACACAAGGTCTGGTGTTAGACTAAAGTTCTCCAAAGTGCAAAAAATGAACAATATCTCAAGCTAATGCATTTACATCAATCTGACTTTTCCTAAAATACATTTAAACCCTAAGTGGGTGGGGTTAGTGACAAAGAAAGCACTGCAGTGCCTGCATCGATATCTTGCTAACATGCTTAACATTACATTAACACTGGAAAGTGAAAAATGAATGGATTTGTTCATAGAAACATTGTTTTTTCTTATTATTATATAGTATGTACAGTTTATGACCATCTCAATAAAATCAGTAGCCAATTAACACTGAAGGTGGTTTTTTTTTTCTGGAAAGCAAAGACAACAAAGTACAGGTAGTAGGGTTTTTATTAGACCTGCAAGCTGTTTTCACTGTAAACACACAGAGTGCTGCATAGGCACACAAGATATTTTTATGGGGCAAAGAAGAACACAAACAAGGATGCACAACACCCAAATTCACAAAGTAATGATTTTCTCGTGCTGCTGTAGAATTAGTAATGAGATTCTGCAGCGATAACATCTTGGTGCAAGTAGAGGTGAGCAGGGAAGAAAATAAATGAATAAACAGCTGCTCTCAGACTACAAACACTGTTCTCTCTACAGCTTATGGAAAAATAGACTGTCTAGTTTCAGCACTTTAGATATACTTTTTTGTAAACATGACTTTAATTAGGTACCATTCGAACAGCAGTTTTATATTTATATATAAAGATGTCGTAAGTTACACAATTAATAGATTTTCATATTTACTTCCATCACTTATGATTTCTTCAGTATGCCACAAAATATTATATCTGTCTTATTTATAGATTTTATAAACTTATCTTGTTAGTACGCTTTCAAATCCAGAATTTGCTGCATCACTGAATGGTTTGGTTGGTGAAGTTAATTTCTTAGGTGAAAAGAGAACAACCTATCTCAACAATGTCCAATTTTCATTTTTCACCCTCAAACTTGTAGTTTATTATTTTCACGCTTTGTATTTGCTAAAAAACAACAACAACAACAACAACAACAAACAAAAAAAACAGTAATTTTGACCACAAATTTTCAGATTGCTCATCACTTATATTACATTCTTTATCTAACCATTCAAGTTTTTCTAAAGCAAGACGAAGCCAAAATGCTTGCACTGTACCAAAGTTTACACCCTTGAATGTTCCTCTCTCCTTCTCATTTACATTTTCCATCTAATTATTTGCCTCTGTCTGTCTTATTTGTTTCTATTGTCTCCCCATTTCCCTTTGTGTAATTCTGTCTGCTCACCTATACACCCACCGCCTCCTGTGTGTGCTCTGGGATAATGAGGTTACCAACTGAACTAAGCTTTCAGTCATTTTGTCAAAGCTTAACTTTAATTAATCAAACAGGTTGTAAATGAGCTCTGTTTAAGTTCCCAAGTGCCTCATTTAAAAGTTCAGAAGGGCAAACTGTTTGCAAGTTAAGCTTCTAAAGTAAAGAAGAAGAAATTCTGCTGAAGGCATACTTTTGCAGAAACATCCTTGAAGTATAATCCTCCTTTTTCTCCTATATAGAGCATTCATTTCAATATATTGACAGCTCGTGTTTCAGGTTAGAGAGCCTCTCTGTGTTTTATCCTACCTAATCATATATTCTTGTTCACTGTAGTCATTTTTGATCAAAATAAGACATATGAACTCTGTTGCACTCTGAACACTTGAAAAGTGAGACTAAATGTTGGGGGAAAAAATAGCCTGGACCTCAGGGTAAACTAGGCTTTTAAGACTTGGCAAAGCTGATGCCACTTTTCCAAATGAAGAACCCCACCCATCAGCCAACACACCAACCAGCAAAAAAAGTCCTGATACTTAATTTA
>NW_005187455.1:2994320-2995465 GCF_000239375.1 Pundamilia nyererei
AAAAAAAAAGAGAGAGAAAAGCGAGAAAATATCCAGTGAGAGGCAGTTTTCTGGTGCCACAGGAGAGCAGCCAGACTCCTTCGGGCTGATATTAAGGCAATAGTAACTTACACAACCAATTGTGACAACCAAGGTATATAGAAAGAAGATCATCTCTGATTACATAAAATATCGAACCTTTAAGCAAATGGACTACAGATACAAAACACCACGCCAGGTGTGATTCCTATCAGCTAAGAATAGGAAACTGATTCTACAATTCACACCAAAACTGGAATAACTGCACATCCTTGGACAGTGGGAGGAAGCCAGAGTACCCAGAGAGATCCTATACAAACACGGGGAGAACATGCAAACTACACACAGAAGGGTCCCGGTCAGGTGATGAAATCGAACTCAGGACCATCTTGCTGTGAGGCAACAGTGCTAATCACCGCGCCCCTAATTAAATTATGAAAAAAAAGTTTGTCAACATATTCTCACTTTTTGAGGTGTATTAGTAAATATGAATGACTGAAGATGTTGAAAACAGGGGAAAACGTGAATCCTGAATGTGAAAGACGTCATTTTTTTCTTGGCTAATCTTTTAATTTCGGTCAATTCTAAACCCGTTTGCATTTTCACACAGATTCAACCTACTGTTCATGTACTATGAGTTCAGCATAATATAATGAACTTTGTGCCACTTAGAAAGGCTGCTGCCCAAGATGAAGGGTACTTTGTCTTTTCTTTATGAGTGATGGGATGAAATTGAAAATTCCAGGACCATAAAAAAGAAATCTGTGCTTAGAATTACCAGATATTTTCATTTGAGATTCAACTATTGAGATTTCGTTAAATTAATAAAAACTAATAAATTTCGTTTTTTAGACAAATAGCAGAGCGCACAAAATGTAGAATGTAACGTTAGAGCTGTGGGAAAAAGATGCATTAACACAAGACAGAGTGTAAAGGTCTGTAAGGTGGGGAGCAGAGGCTGGTGTGCGCATGTGCACACAGGAATGTGTGTGAGAAATCTAAGACATCCAATTCCACTAAGTGGTACTTTCTGGACACCACTTTCTCATCTGAAGCCTAACAAGGCAGAAGGAGAAGAATACAGATTACTGGATGGATGAGGGGAGGCACACACACACACACACACA
>NW_005187455.1:2996514-2998515 GCF_000239375.1 Pundamilia nyererei
TTTTAAGTAAACCATAAAACACTTCAACACTAAACCTAAACCTAAATGCAGGCGTTTAAAGGTCATTCACTTGCTACCACTATCCCAGGGCTACAAGTCCTAAAGAAAGGGAGTGCATCCCAAAGTTATTTTTTTTCTCTTTTATTGCAGCTGTGAGGGCAACATTAAATCATGTAATACATGAAAGTGGGATCAGATCAAGTTGTTGTGAAAATGCAGAGTCAGACATCCTCATTCAATAATTCCTTCTGTTCTTTAGTTTCAAGAAGAAGAGTCTCTTCTTTTAACTGTCATGCCAAATCAGGTTCTACAGTAAAATGCCACGTCAGGATGACTGTCAGTCAGGATGACGTCTACAATGACATTTTAAAATGCCACTAATATGTCGCACTTTACTGCATCTGCTATATAATTATTGTCAGACTTTTTGGTTCAGTACGTTTGAACTCCAATGTGTGCTTCTCCCTCCCTCGATATTTTTTTCTTCTGTTTAATCTTTAACCCTGCCACCACATAAAGCAACATGTGTTTTGTCAGAATTCTTTTGGATCACAGAGTTACAAAATAAGGTGCCCTTTGGTGCCGGGCAATGCTGGCATCTGCTTGGGGCCTCAGACCCCCCCCGAGGTCTGACAAACTTTATGCTAAAACAGTGGCAGTGTGACAACCTCCCTCAGGAGGCCTGACTGGACTTCACTCACTTCAGTAGCAAGTGACATGCATAATTCTGTTTAAACAAATCTAATGACAACAACAAAAACTACTCATCAAAAATGAGGAACCGTTATCCTTCTGGGAGTGGGGGAAAAAAAGAAAGAAAAAAAAGCAAGTGGGATAAAAAGCAAGACAGTGAAGCTGATAGTAAAAAGTAATTAGAATAAGTATTATTGAGGTTATCAGAGTTATTGTTGCAAGAATCATAATAATAATAATAATAATAATAATAATAATAATAATAATAAGTTGAAGATCAAGTTAATTGTGTCACAGGAAAATTTATTGCAAAATAATGGAAATGTACAGATTTTTTGTGTCCGTTTAGCTGCTTAATCAGAATGCCAGTGTAGGGGTAACCTCTACATAAAGACTGCAGCTCATGAACAACATGTTCACATAAAATAATTTGGCCCACAGCATGCCCATTACAGTCTAAAAGCTTGCTAATTAAAAAACCTTTGGTATTACTTTGCTTCAGAATAGTCTGAGAGATATATTGGTTGGGTTTGCATTTTGGGGTTGAGATTTCCATTGCGTGAGGCATTCTGCATCAATCCAGTGGCAGTAATTGAATCCATTCTAATCTAATCTATCTATCATCAGAATATGGCAAAAAACATGTATTCATCCATGGATCCTACAGTTCAGGCAGCTGGTGGTGGTCTAATTATGTTTTCTTGGCACCGAGTGCCCCCTTAGTACCAGGTGATCATTGTTTGAATGCCGCAACCCTCCTGAGAATTGCTGCTACCATGTCCATCCATTTATGACCACAGTCCACTGATGGCTGCTTCGAGCAGGATACCAAACCATGGTACGAAGCCCAAATCATCTCTAACTGGTTTCTTGAACATGACAGTGAGTTAATCCAATAAAGCATCACTGGGAGGTGGGGGAAATGGTAAAATTTACATCATATATACCGGTATGTAGGCAACAAATCTGCAGCACATGTGAAAATTATCATGTCAGTATGGATCAACATCTCTGAGCACCCAGCTGAATCTGTGCCACAAAGAATGAAAGCAGTTCTGGAGGCAAAAGGTGTTCAACCTTGAACTAGTGAGAAATGCCTAATAAAATGGCTAGTGAAGATAAATATGTCAACCTTTTATTTGTTTTTGGAGAGATTTTAATCACACAAATAGTATCATATGATACAATCACAAAACAAATCAGGTTTGTGAGTGATATGAAAATTAAAATCATTCATGGTTGGTGTTACACTTTGACAGAAGAATAACACCAAAGTTTGATTATAATCTTGGTTCCAAAAGATTTGTT
>NW_005187455.1:2999664-3013634 GCF_000239375.1 Pundamilia nyererei
CCCCCTACCTCTTACTTCCAAAACAGCTTTTGGACACTGAGGCATGGACTCCATGAGACCTCTGAAGTTGTCCTTTGGTATCATGTACCAAAACAAGCAAATCCTTTAAGTCCTGTAAGTTGCAAAATGCAACCTCCATTTTTGAGCCAGACATGAAAAAAAGACTCTCAGGAAAGGATTGTGCCCCCTTAGAATCTGTCAAAATTATGTTTTGACTACCAAGAAATCAGTACAAATACCTCGTGAAATACAATAAAAAATAACTCCATGAGTAGCATAATGTAGCCTGGACCTAATTTAACCTTCAGAACTGCCTTAATTCTTTGTGAATTAGATTAAGCAAGGTGCTGGAAATATGTCCACAGCAACATGACAGGATCTCACAGTTGTTGCAGATTTGTCGGCTGCACATCCATGATGCTTCACCACATTGCATGTCTTTTGTCTGTGTACTTGAAGTGAATGTTGGTGGCTGGCTAATCAAAACTATTCCACAACCAATGAAAAGTTTTCTTTTTCAAAAGAAAACTTAAAAAAAAAAAAAGTTTGCATTTTGTATAAGTTCCATTAGCCCACATGTCCATGGATGCTTGGTGGGTTAGTTTTAGTTGCCTCCAAGATAAAAACAAGAGGAGACATGGTAAGAAGAAACCAAGTGAGTGATGTTCAGCATGGGGTGTAAGTGCTTTCCGATTGAAGCCTTTGCTGATGAGGTCAGAGTAATAGGAAACTGGGAAGCCAATTATATTTGATGCTGTGTGGGTGGTTTTAATGAATCTATTTCTCTCTCCAACTGAGATCACAGCAGGGAAAAGAGAGAGCAAAGAGAGAAGGGCAGAGTTCATTATACCGAAAGTACACTTAGGTCTATAAGGTTTTTTTTGGAATCGTGACACCTTTTTGTGCAATTTTGATTCTGCACAGTATCAGAAAAACTTAAGTATTCAAGATGAAATTGAAGAGCAGAGTTTCAGCTTTAATTCAAGAGGGGGCAACAAAAGTAATGTATTATCTGCAGAAGAATTACAGTTTTATACATACCATTTCCAGAAGTTCAAAGGTAACTGAAGAAACTAATTTAAAGATTGATTTTAATCATTTGGACAAAAATGTGGCATTCATGGACGAAGTCTAGAACCTCACCAAATGCTGAGATGATCTGGCAGGCATTTAATACTGAACACTTCATTTACTTGTCTGTGGGTCTGTCTACTGTTCCGTTACAAACTCATGCCATAACATTGCTTCCACCTCCTATAATTTTAGTACAAGTTAATATTGGTTTCCTCTGTCCTTGTTTTGTGTATTTCAGAATCTAGACAGAATATTTTAGATGTAATTTGGTACAGTCCAATGTGGCCTTTCTGTTCTTAAGTGTAACCTGTGGTTTGAACCCTTTTGTAAACAATCAGTATTTCTGTTTAAGAAGGGACCTCTTGATTGTAGACTTTGATAACAAATTTATTGATGATGTTCTTGACATAGCTACCAGCTGTAAAGAGGTTTTTCATAACAAGGGAATAATTTGCCACAAATTTTGGTCTAATGATGCCCTTGTTACTTGTGCTGGCATATTTATGATCTCGTATTGAGAGTTCAATCAACCAAATACAAGTTCAACTTAACATAAAATAAGAGCATAGACCTCATGATTATCTACTCGTTTTTCTACACGGCCAATGCGTAAACCTTTAATTCATGCCTGAATTAAAGACTCAACTCTAATTGTCTGGTTAACAATCTGTGGTAGTGTACAGAAGCAAAATCATCAAAAACTGCCATTGTGGAAACGCTTATGGACCTGCCTGTGCATGCAATGACCTATGTGTAGTGCTAGATGCATGCATGACTTGTTAGAAACCAGTTTCACATGAGATGCTACCTTAACCTGGCAGCTTCTGAATGTGTCAGCTTGATGCCTGTACATCTGGAAGAATGCACTCACTCCAATATCTACATACTGTTATGTCACCCATGTCTTAAAAGGGCAAGAGAGAGTGGATGTGTGATTGCAGTTGTAAGTCTGTGCAGAAGCATCTGCACATACAATGTACAATACAGCCAAAACTGAGCTGCAAATCTGATTTAAGTTACCACTTATTGTTACTGACATCAGGGAAGAATGCTTTCTAACCAGAAAAATGATAAAGGATGATGTCCCTTCCCTCAAAACACTACCACAAAGACAAAGGGAAAGCAAAGCATTCAGTCAAGTGTTATATGAACCCATCCATCTAACAGAGGTTTTTTGACTTATCCCACTGCTGTTTTTGCTCCAAACTGCTGAGTTGAAGTATAACAATACGTTTTAATCTTCATCAAATCAAATGAAACATCCCTTTCTACCTAGACTTATGCATGAAGTAAGAGCCGGCCAAATAAAATGAGATAAAAACATTATTTATAAAGTTCAAATACAGTCCTTTCACCTTTATTACCTTAGCATGCACTTTTAAGATGATGGATACCTTGAACTTGTAATACCACTTATTAATGCAAACATTTCTGATGGTTCCCCCCCTTCTTTAGTATATGCTCATATCTGCATAATGCATTAACTCTAAGCCCTGCATTTGTTTTATTAGTTCAGCCATGCCCTTGTGAATAATGTATGTAAAGGAAAGCTAGCTGGCTGCCAACAGCTCCCCCTTAAGGAGAATCTGCAGCCCGCAACACTAAGCCGACGTTTGTGAATGTGTGAGTTTCATTCATCCTACCATTCATTCTATTCCATTAACATCTTTCTCTCACACTGACTCGTTGCCCTCTTATCTCGCTCATTTTTTCAGCAAGCCAACAACCCCCCTTGCCCTTCTTCCCCCCCTCTCTCTCCCCACTGTATCTCTCTCATTCATCACGGTAAGCTCCAGTGACAGGGGAGCGCTGCTTGGTGGCAGTCCGCTTAGTAGAGCCTGACACACACAGCCTTGAAGACAGCCTTGCAAAATGAAAGTGAGAGAGAGAAGGAGAGAGAGAGTTGATGGTGGAAGTGGGGGGGTGATTGTGGTGGTTGCTGGGAGGACGCTAGACCAATAGAGAGAGATGGAAAGAAAGACAACGAGGTCACATGTATTCCCAGTGGAGTTGTCATTGGTCAAAATGCTCCATACTGTGTGTATTTTGTGGGTGACCTTGGGAGCTATGCCCTTCTCTATGTGTATTTGGACTGTTGTAAGGCAAAGGACGAAGCCTTCTTGAAATATTCCCATTTAAATATTTTAAATCTTGATCTTGATCTTTTCTCTTGAGGTGTGTAAAAATTCCAGTTTTAGGGAACTTCTCATAATTGTTCCTCAGTCTGACTGCACAAACAAGCAAATGGGGAAAGTAATAAATGATGATATTTTATATTTGAGAACTGAATATATTAGATAGAATATATTGAGTTTAAATAAAGTTATCTCCAGTCAGTTTACTGTCAAAACCAGAGATTTATCCACAATGCGCATACCACCAGATAGGAAAGGACAGATTATTTTACTTCAGTAGGTTTTAATTTATGTCTATTTTTAGATTTGACAAGGCAAGCACTGCTTCCTTTGCTTGTCCTGATGGAGCAGCACTAATTGACAAATTTAATAGACTAAAATCTGTTTAAACAAATGTAAAAAAAAAAAAAGAACAGAAAGAGAAATAGTCCAGAAACAAAGTAATATCTAATTTCTTGTGTCATCCATTCCTTTTGTAGGAAATGAGGCACGGAGGGACAAGACATTTTAGCTGATTTAATAAAAAAAGAAAAACAAAGAAATGCCTACTTGTAACTTTTGTGTCACAGGTAAAAGCACTTTTGCAAGACTTTTGCAAGCTTCCGCTCTCCTTTAGATGCATTTTTAAGATTTAAGAATTGAGATATCCTTCAAGATGGCACACTGAGATTGATTTCTCTGTCAGAGGACACAGTAGACATAAAATAGAGAAATGAGGAAAAACTCATACTTTCTCACCCTGGCTGTGCCCTCTACTCTCCCTGTGTTTCATTGTATTCTCTTTCTGCTTTCTTGTTTCTTGCTTCCGCTGTCTGTTTTTTGTCCCATTGTTAATACGTGGTATTCACTGGGTCTTTATCACCGTTCCACCCAGTATCTCCAGCAGCACATCTACCTGGTATTTTTCTGTCATTCTTTGCAACGCTGTTCTGCCCGCTACCATGGTAGTTATGCTTACAACTTATATTTTTGCATAGTTTAAGTTTGCTCATCTTGTCTTTTCCTCTGCACCAGTTCAGCTCTCTTGTGTGCAGACCAGCCAACTCATTACCAGCCTGCCCAGTCAAGCTTCTACTGTTCAGCTAAAGCTCAGCAGCATTCACCTGACACACCACCCTCACTATGCCTTTGCCATTTGTCTTCCTGCATGCTCTGCTCATTTTGCTCTGGTATTCCACATCCTGAATGCTTCATCTCCAAAGACCCTGAGCAAACTAAATGCTTTGTTAATGCATAACACAGAGTCCATGACTGGAGAAAGTAATATACTGTTTAATTTCCTATTCAGTCAATAGATGGGCATAAACACCAGAGGAATAATTTTAACTCAGGGACTATTCAAGTCTCTGGATGCTACTTGGGTTTGGACACTCCATCCTTCAGAGGCAGACATAATTTTAAAGATTTCATACTGGAGCAAGATAATTAATGACCTCTTGAGAACTCCAGAATCAAGTATTCCTTGATATTGATAGTATTCCAAACTTTGGTCACTACCTGATCATGCTGGGATTATATGGATCATCACAATGTGGAGCAAATGCCAGCTAAAGTAGATGTTGTCTTTAAAGAGAAACACGGGGGGGAAAAAAGAAAACAAAATACAAACCCAATATGACCTTTATGGACATTTTTCATAGATTTTTCTTTTCACACTAAGTATGGAATAGAAATAGATGAGGGATTCAGTTATCTCCTGTTTATGTGAAGAGCAGAGACAAAATATTTTTGGCACACTCAGTTATTGCTGGTGCAATAAAGTTCTGTTAGTGTTGTCACATGCATTGTGAGCAGCATGAAACAAACATGCTGAGTTTGCATTCTTTAACATCAAAGCCAAGGTTATCTGAAAGTATACAATGAAACATCCAGGGAATAACTGACTTCTTAAAAATTGTTTTTAGTACAAATAATCAGTTTTTCTTCTGTGAAGTCAGAATTCACGGTTCTTGTTTCTTAGTGGTCATAATTCTTTTCTTTCTCTGGAATTATTTGGGAACATGGAGACATAAAAACAGTCACTCAAGGACAACTACAAAGCTGTAGTTTGTACTGCAACAATGTAGGAGTTTAGTGTAGTGAATGGAAGAGGAGTTGATGATATTCATGTCATTGGATAAAAATAAATAAAAATAAAGATTTAAAAAAATCTATTAAATTTTAAGTTATCACTTAAAGGATCAGTATTTTGCTCTACTTTACTTTATTATAAAAAAATAAATAAATTCTTAAGCTACAAAAAGACTTACAAATCCAGGCCTGGCATGTGCTTCCTCTTGCTTCACATAGAATCATAATCCCTTTACAATTAATTCCCATTTGGATTCAAGGTTGAAGATTTGAAGTAGCAAAAAAACTGATAAACAGAATCATTGCATAGAGCACTTGAGAAAACCAGGAACATGTGTTAAACATTGTTTTTGAATATGTACTTCAAATGAAAGTCTTTTTCAGCTGAACCAAAAGCTTCATGAATAAACAGTAAGCAGCTGCTTTTGCATCTGCAAAGTGTAATTACTTTAAGGAAATCCCTTGGCTTCCATTAGATTAGTCTTTTCATAAGAGCTCCTGGTCGGTTGTTATATTCAGAGGAAATCGATGTGTTTACACAACAAGGCCAGTCATTGCTCGGCTTGCCACCTTTGTCAGCGAAACTGAGGCTGAAAGACAGAATAGTCATCACTTCAATTGGCCAAAATATAGAAGAAGAAAAAAAGAAAGTCTACAACCTCTTTACTGGACATTAACTCTTCTTTAGAACGTTCAGTTAGAACATTGCTTTAGTTGTACGCCCGAGGGGGCACTATTTTGCTACTTTTGGTAAATTAATTAGTGTTTACTTCTGCAAAAGATTGGCTTTGGGTTTGTTTGAGTATAAGCAGTTTTTTTCTTAGCAAGTGAAAGTTTTGCAAAGTTTGCAAAGTGAGATGTGAGAAAGCATAGCCCCCGTATTCATTGGTAGTAATGGAGGATGGAGTAAAACAAAGGAAAGGAGATTAATTGGAAAGAGATAAGGACTGAATTCTTGGGTGCTTTGCAGACTAACAGTAGTTTAACAGATTGATGACAAATTAGGGTTTCCAGTAAGGAAAAATAGATTTATTGTCAGCAGGGAAGGATATGTGAATGTTGGGGGAAAGGTATAGAGGAAAGAAAGAAAAAAGGCAAGTAGAAATAAATCAAATGTAAAAGATTGAATCCCAAAAATGAATTCATGCATGGCTGCAGAGAGGAGGGGATGGACATGGAGAGGTGGCCACAAGCAAAAATGAAGTTTGCTTCTTTCTGCACCCAGGGAATATGAGAAAACTGTGAGCTGCGGCTAGTGGGAAAGAATGAGACAGGTAGAAATACAAAAAAGAGGTACAAAGGGCAGTGAAATTCAATATTTAGTAAAGGATCATTTTTTTTAAAATTATTTTTCTTAAACAGCCACTCAAGAGCTATGAAGCTTTCTTATGTTATCTGATTAGGGTAAATGTTATACTGGAGCACTGAATGTGACATTGTTGACATTCTGACAACTTTCTCATTTATTTGCTCCTTTCTTTACACATTATTTCAGGAAAGAATCACAAATTGCTGAAAGCATAAAAAAACAACTAAATCTGGGTTTAGGGAATCTGTACCTCGGCTGTTTTAATGGTATTTGTGTTCAGGCTCAGTGAAGATGGAGCTTTTGGCTTTCTTATTTCTACGCTTGGTGGGAGTTAGGGATCAATAATCCATCTTTCCATTCAGTGGTCTACAACTGTAACCACACACACACACACGCAAATAAAGAGTTTTACAACAGTTGTTATCTAAGGCGATGTGTATGTGTGAAATTAGTTACCAATGGAGACAGAGATGGACATGTTCTCAAGGACATCATCTTGTTCCAAATCCTTGTACAATTAATGAGAAGTTGTTCCGCCATCCTTTATTCTCTAAATTAGTCATTCATTGTATTTACCGTATTTATACAGTGTTGTGTAAAAGTCTTGCATCATCTATCATTTAAAAAAATATTTTATAGGAAAATGAGACAGGTGCTTGTTGAAATCTCCAAATAACCTAAATAACCCAAATAACCTAACATTCATGGCTCTGGACAGTGAGAGGAAGCCAGGGAACCCACACAGGGTTCATTCTCCTTGTGTTGGTTCAAAATTCAATGTGCCGAGTATCTTATTTGTATTTTATTAACCAATTAACAAAGGACACTCTCAAAACATACACGTTTCCTTTTGATTATGTTTGCAGCCATGTAACTGTCATCTAACCGTTTGTCACATCAGTCAAACCAGAACAGACACAAAGCAGACACAAGTCTTCTGCAGTTCATGCGCTGTCACTGGTAGCAAATATTTGTGTGTGCGTCATCTTTTTTGTCTGACAAAACTGCTTTACATTTGCTCAAACAACAAGGCACCTGGCCTGAAGAAAGCATTTCTTTGTGCCAAATGAATTTGGACAGACAGGGCGTGTGTGAGTATTCTTGGAGCCCAAAAAGTCAGCATGTCCTCATATTTCAGTTGAATGAACTTGAAGATAGGAACGGTGAGGGTTTAGAAAATGACACACCTCTACAACTGTGGAGGGTACTTTATGAATCGGGTTTAGTAACACAGTAGAAAATATTTTATGTTTTCTTTTTCCCCCTTAATATTTTCTTTATCGTGTGATGATTATTGTTCATTAAAACTAAATGCAGATGGCTACACTCACACCACACATCAAAGATCAAAACTATAATCAGGCTTTTCTGTCCAGCACTCTCAGGTTGGGTATTATATATAAACTGTTGCATATACACAGGGTTCAAAATGACTTATAGGATAAATACCACTTGCTACTGTGTGTGTTCAAAACAGAATATTATTAATGCAAACTACAAATCTACAGATTATAGCTGACACTGTGGGAAAATGGTGTTTGGCTTGTGTTCTGGACAGAGGAAAGAACACAAAGAGGGCTTTGTGGTGGAATGAAGAAGTGTAGGAAAGTATTTGAAAGAAAAGGGAGATGAACGTAGACAGGACTAGTGGGAGGCTAGGTGTATGAAAAAGAGCAAAGGCAAAAGCTTATGTCAGCCTTGAAGGACCTAAGGAAGGAGGAAAGGACTGAAAGATAGTTCAAGGTAGAAAGGATGTGCAGCAGGTTATGATATATAAGGAAATGCACAAGTGACTGAAGAGAGTGTGCTGAGGTGGTGGAAGGAGTACTTTGAGGATTCTATAAATGAAGAAAAAGAGAGGGCAAGATGAGAGTGCAGGCAGAGTGGAGCAGGTGGAGAAAATTGTCAGAGATGATTTATGACAGAAGGATAACAGCATGAGTGAAAGGAAAGGTCTACAAGATGGTAGTGAGAGCTGCTATGATATATGGTTTTGAGAGACTGGCACTAATAAAAAGACACATGACAAAGCTGAAGGGGCCAGCAGGGACAGGATTAGCAATGAGTATATCAGAGGGACAGCTCAGGTTGAGCAACTTGAAGACAATGTTAGAGACGCAAGGAAGAAATGGTTTCGAAATGTCCAGAGCAGGGATAGTGGATATACTAGGCCAATGATATTAAAAATGGAGCTACCTGACAGGAGGAAGTGGAAAACAGGAAGGTTTATGGAGGTTTATGGAAGTCGTTTAAGAAGGGCACGCAGAGGGTTGACGTGACAGAAGAGGATGCCAGGGATAGGGTAAGAAGGAGGCAGTGACCCTTAAAGGGAGCGGCCAAAAGAAGACAAATCTACAGCGTCTAAGTCAGACTCTTTGTGGTGGGTTTCAGTGATTTAAAAGCCTTGAGCAAAACCAATCTATGAGCTCCCCCAGCCACACTCTGAAGTAGAGCTCTGTCATTCTAACTGATTCATTCAAGGCACACGTCAACCTGAACAGAGTGAGTGTAAAATCTGTCCGGTGTGTTTGGTGCAGTACTCTGTTATGCAGTGTTGGGAAGGTTACTTTTAAAATGTATTCCACTACAGATTATAGAATACATGCCCCAAAATGTAGTTTGTAACGTATTCCATTAAGTTACTCAATGTGAGTAACAGATTCTGAATACTTTGGATTACTTAATATATTATCATGCTTTTTACAACTACATGAATGTACTATTTAGTAGCCTTCAGTAATCGTAATAAATTACACAGCAATAGTACATCGAAGATACTGAAGTGTCATTTATTTCCATTTATTTCAACAAAGTAACTGTTCTAATTATCGCCTATTTAAACAGTAACTGTAACAGAATACAGTTACTCATATTTATATACATAACGCCGGTACATGTATTCTGTTACTCCCCAACACTGCTGTTATGTGACCTCTTATTTAAAAAAAAATATGAAAGAAAATTTAGTGGAGCACTTATGTAGCCATGTAAAATTGTTAAACATTTCAGTCTTTCACTTATAAGTAATACTTTTCTTTAATCTAGCCACTTTTCCCATATCAAAGTAAAATTTTCCAAAATGTTAAATGATAAACTGGTGAAATGCACATTCAATTACTTTACAGTTGCCATGATGTTCAAGTTGCCAACTCAGTGCTGCTGTGACTTCCCAAGCTGTTATCAAACCACCCAGTGATACTAGTTCCACTTTTCCATTACATTTAACAGATTATACCTGCACACCGAGTCTCTGTTTTTATTCCTCTCTTCATATCTGCACAGAAGCACCACAACTCCACATGCAGCAGGCCTTAGAGGTCTGGTAAATCAAGTTTAATTGGTCAGTAAAGGAGAATGTTAGCCCTGTGACAGACTGGCGACCTGTCCAGGGTGTATCCGCCTCTCCACCTGTGATAGAGCTGGGATAGGCTTCAGCCCCACCACGACTCTGATAAGGATGAGCAGAATTGAGCAAAAGAATGAATCGATGGTTTTAAAACAACACAAGGTGAGAAAGCCATTACAGAATATGTGCCCCCCCCCCTTTTTTTTTTTTTGTTAAACGTGCACATATGATTTTTTTCTGATTTAATAGGTGGGCTGTTAAATTTTACGAACAAGTTTTATTTATTAGCTTGTTATTCCTGTTTTATAACAAAACCTGGTGACTTCATGTATTAAAAGCCTTATATGACCAATATTATTTTTGGCTGAATTCCAGATTATAATAAGTCAAAACACACCTTATGTGGCATCTTTATAACCAACAGATCCCTGACACATTTTTAAAGAGGTGCACCAGAATCATTGTAGAACCTATGAATAAATTATCTGAAATACATGCAGAACTAAAAAACTCTTTATCATCTATACCGATCTTTCACTTAAAACTTGTTTTGTTTTCTTGTTTTGTTTTGTTTTTTGCTTGTTGCTTTATGTTTGCTAGGGAAAAATTGGTAATATAACATAAGATCTGTTAGTTCATTTTCTATATCAGAGGTGACAGACTGTGTAAATAGC
Organism: Pundamilia nyererei; assembly: GCF_000239375.1. Lineage (NCBI taxonomy): Eukaryota > Metazoa > Chordata > Actinopteri > Cichliformes > Cichlidae > Pundamilia > Pundamilia nyererei. The sequence goes on from NW_005187455.1 coordinate 3,010,273, forward strand.
TCTACAGATTATTCGGAAACCTACCATACACCTGAGAACATAACACTAGGTAGCCATCTTAAAGAAATTAATGCGTCTACCCACTTTCATCACCTTGCAAGAATGCATTTCAACCTCAGTTCTGAAATTAGCAGTCTTTCACATCTGCAACACAAGCTGCCCAAGACATGTGACATGCTTGAACGTGGATGAACGTGAAAAGTTGACTCACTGTGATGCTTACTGTTTTCCTCATCCCTGAAACCCATTCTTTTAAAAGGGATATCTTATTACAAAAGGTATAGCCAAAGAGTGCAGTGAAGTTACAGGTGTGACATTATTTGACCTTCCTCAACTGTATGAAGTTAGGACGTTGACGAAGGCACAGTCATCCTATCTCTGGATAGCTCAGGGCTATAGCTCAGTAGGTAGAGTGGTGGCCCCATGATCAGAAGGTCAAGGGTTCAATTCCCCTGAACAGCTAACCCTGAGGTACCCCTGAGCAAGGTACCATCCCTACACACTGCTCCCTGGGCACCCAATGGCTGCCCACTGCTTCACTGAGTGAATGGGTTAAATGCAGAGAGGAATTTCCCCATGGGGATCAATAAAGTACACTTACTTCCTTTCTTGTCTAAGTAGCTCAAATTGCTTCTATCTGGCCACAGACACACAGTATGCCAACATGCAGGGCAAACAGACTCAAACTAATTTGTCCCAGCTGCCACTGGTCTTTTAAATAACTCAATATGGTTTTAATGTTGCCATTATATTCTGTATTTTTAAATGTTGTGTGTCATTGTTATATTTGTTGTTTATTCATAACTGGTTGCTTGATAACAGATTTCTGGTGACTGTACAACAAACTGTAACCGACAAATAAAGATATCCTTAATTTACATCAATGATTCAGATTCAGCAATGCCCTTTTATCACACATCTGCAAATCAGCACGCAGAAAATACATGAAAAAGTAAAAGACAAGCAAGTCATCTTTTAAAAAAAATGTAATCAAACAAAGAACCTTTGGTGTCTCACTTTCCTCTTATTTTATTTAGGCAAATCTCCCCTTTTTAATTATTATTCAATTACCATATGGTCTAGTGTGGCTCTTCACACATGTTGTTACTTGCCCACATGTCTAAAAATCTGGATTTCATGTTGTTTGTTCAGGAAGTGATTTTAAAAGGAACCGAGGGTACCAAAAGTTGCCCTAAAAATACTTGTCAGATCATAAAACACACCTCAGTGCACTGGAAGGAAACACAGAGACCCCCTGTCTGAGTACATTTACACAGATACGCCACCAAACAAACTAATGGAGCCTTCACTCCAAGTCTCCTCCTACTTTTGCATCGGTAAAGTGCATTTTTCAGAAAAGGCTAAATTAAAATGCACAAGTATACACACACACACATTGTAGAAGGTGAGGACGCTGGCGAGAGAATGCTGCCACACGAATTCAATGCCACTTGAAGCCATTTCACTTATACACACACATGCTGTTTGGCCATGCACATCCATGTAAGAAAACAGGCACACACACAGATTCACACACAAGTGAAGCCATTTTATGAATCAAACGTTATATTCTATACAGGTGAATGGGAGGAAAAAGGAGAGGGAACGATTAAAGTGGCAAGATAGCAGGGAATAGTGGGTGAAAGGAAGAATCAGAAACAAAGAATCTTAGCAGGAAATAAGTGAAAGTGGGTAAAGATGAAAAAGGGAGACAAAAACAAAACAAATCAAGGAAGGTAAAAAGGATAAGGATTGATGAAAAAGAATTGATCGTATGAGGCATTTAAGTCCAGAGCAACAAACTACAGTACAGTAGTCTGTCAACAACAAAACCATTATAATTCTCTGTGCTTTTTCTGGACTTTAATAACATTATCTTAGAATCATGGGAAAACTGATGTACCTAAAAATGCTTTTACTGGCAAAAATATGCACTGTAATTTTGAAGATCCTAAATAATTATTTAATAAACATGAAATAATAAAGCACGCAAAGCAATAGTGTTGAAATGTACATTATAAAACTTTAATGTTAAAAGAAAGAAAAATAAAAACATAAATTAATATAATGTAGAATCTAAGGGAGAATTTACTGTGGTTCAGTGAACAGTTTTACTTGTGGAAATTTACTTCTGACAATTTACTGCAGAGCAGCTACAGAAGAATGAAAAAGCTAAGTGAAACATAACTTTAGATCTGCAGGTAATTAAAAAGTAGGAGGGGGTGTGTCTGCAAGTCTGTGGTTGCGCCTACTATTCAATATTTTTTTAATATGCAGCCAGGTTTACTTAGATAAGTATATTCTGTGTGTGTTCAAACTTAATCAAAATGACAGTGAAGTCTGGATGAGCCAGGAGAATTTGATTAATTTTCTCCATCTTATACGCGTGCAATTTTTGGAACTAGGACAGACACACATACACATGTACTCCCATACAGAAAGATTTAAAAGAAAAAAAAAAAACAAAGAAAGAAAATTCAGGTTGACACAGAAATATAAACATGTCAGGAGTGACATGTGATATCACGATGTTTCTGTATTTTAATAAGGAAAAATGTTTTATTGAATCAAAACATCACTGACTTTTTGATGTCAGTTTCAAATGATCAAAGTAGATTTTAAAAATGTTTATTTAATTTTAAGCAACTGCTCTTCAGCAATAATACATGCAGGGAAAGTATTGTACAGAAACAATAATAAGGTGGATCAATAATTAATATAACATCTGGTTGTATTTTCAGTAAACTTTTCACACCTCTTTTTCTCAGGTAGAAGAAACATTCCCTGTAATCCCTGCTTACATACCATTTTCCCATCATTAAGCTTACACCTTTCTTCTCAAGTGCATCCCGTAATGTTTCAGATAAATTATATATTCAGCCTTGATGAATCGAGTGGCACAATGACCTCTAACAGATGCAAGACATGTATAACCTTTAACAGACTACTGACCGCTGTTCCACTGCCATTCATAAAAGAGTGGATCCAGCCCAAGGCCACTACAGCATTGCCAGCATACATCACTGCCCACCCACTTGTCACATCTGATGTCTTTACAAGTGTATGTTGTTTTTGCTCTGAAAAATGAATGGCAACACCGTTATAATGTGTAGCCACTCCAAACAATTCTCTAGACAGTTCCCAGAATGTTGCATCTGTTCTTGTGGATGTTGACTTTTCAGCAGGAGAAACATTTAATCCCTCATTCAAGTAAAAGATTAATAGACAGACAACTGAATCAAAAGGCTCAAATAGTGTGACGTGGTTAATTGAAAGCATCTGCAGGGAGATTAAAAATATTAATGAAAATTTCAGATGCCATAAGTAATGAGTAGTAATAAGTAGCAGTAAGTAGTAATACC
>NW_005187455.1:3013654-3052939 GCF_000239375.1 Pundamilia nyererei
GCCACCAAACAAACTAATGGAGCCTTCACTCCAAGTCTCCTCCTACTTTTGCATCGGTAAAGTGCATTTTTCAGAAAAGGCTAAATTAAAATGCACAAGTATACACACACACACATTGTAGAAGGTGAGGACGCTGGCGAGAGAATGCTGCCACACGAATTCAATGCCACTTGAAGCCATTTCACTTATACACACACATGCTGTTTGGCCATGCACATCCATGTAAGAAAACAGGCACACACACAGATTCACACACAAGTGAAGCCATTTTATGAATCAAACGTTATATTCTATACAGGTGAATGGGAGGAAAAAGGAGAGGGAACGATTAAAGTGGCAAGATAGCAGGGAATAGTGGGTGAAAGGAAGAATCAGAAACAAAGAATCTTAGCAGGAAATAAGTGAAAGTGGGTAAAGATGAAAAAGGGAGACAAAAACAAAACAAATCAAGGAAGGTAAAAAGGATAAGGATTGATGAAAAAGAATTGATCGTATGAGGCATTTAAGTCCAGAGCAACAAACTACAGTACAGTAGTCTGTCAACAACAAAACCATTATAATTCTCTGTGCTTTTTCTGGACTTTAATAACATTATCTTAGAATCATGGGAAAACTGATGTACCTAAAAATGCTTTTACTGGCAAAAATATGCACTGTAATTTTGAAGATCCTAAATAATTATTTAATAAACATGAAATAATAAAGCACGCAAAGCAATAGTGTTGAAATGTACATTATAAAACTTTAATGTTAAAAGAAAGAAAAATAAAAACATAAATTAATATAATGTAGAATCTAAGGGAGAATTTACTGTGGTTCAGTGAACAGTTTTACTTGTGGAAATTTACTTCTGACAATTTACTGCAGAGCAGCTACAGAAGAATGAAAAAGCTAAGTGAAACATAACTTTAGATCTGCAGGTAATTAAAAAGTAGGAGGGGGTGTGTCTGCAAGTCTGTGGTTGCGCCTACTATTCAATATTTTTTTAATATGCAGCCAGGTTTACTTAGATAAGTATATTCTGTGTGTGTTCAAACTTAATCAAAATGACAGTGAAGTCTGGATGAGCCAGGAGAATTTGATTAATTTTCTCCATCTTATACGCGTGCAATTTTTGGAACTAGGACAGACACACATACACATGTACTCCCATACAGAAAGATTTAAAAGAAAAAAAAAAAACAAAGAAAGAAAATTCAGGTTGACACAGAAATATAAACATGTCAGGAGTGACATGTGATATCACGATGTTTCTGTATTTTAATAAGGAAAAATGTTTTATTGAATCAAAACATCACTGACTTTTTGATGTCAGTTTCAAATGATCAAAGTAGATTTTAAAAATGTTTATTTAATTTTAAGCAACTGCTCTTCAGCAATAATACATGCAGGGAAAGTATTGTACAGAAACAATAATAAGGTGGATCAATAATTAATATAACATCTGGTTGTATTTTCAGTAAACTTTTCACACCTCTTTTTCTCAGGTAGAAGAAACATTCCCTGTAATCCCTGCTTACATACCATTTTCCCATCATTAAGCTTACACCTTTCTTCTCAAGTGCATCCCGTAATGTTTCAGATAAATTATATATTCAGCCTTGATGAATCGAGTGGCACAATGACCTCTAACAGATGCAAGACATGTATAACCTTTAACAGACTACTGACCGCTGTTCCACTGCCATTCATAAAAGAGTGGATCCAGCCCAAGGCCACTACAGCATTGCCAGCATACATCACTGCCCACCCACTTGTCACATCTGATGTCTTTACAAGTGTATGTTGTTTTTGCTCTGAAAAATGAATGGCAACACCGTTATAATGTGTAGCCACTCCAAACAATTCTCTAGACAGTTCCCAGAATGTTGCATCTGTTCTTGTGGATGTTGACTTTTCAGCAGGAGAAACATTTAATCCCTCATTCAAGTAAAAGATTAATAGACAGACAACTGAATCAAAAGGCTCAAATAGTGTGACGTGGTTAATTGAAAGCATCTGCAGGGAGATTAAAAATATTAATGAAAATTTCAGATGCCATAAGTAATGAGTAGTAATAAGTAGCAGTAAGTAGTAATACCAAAAGCATTGATTAAACTTGGTAAAAAGGGATTTTTGTCTGACATTTTAATCTGAAAATGATGGTTGAGCCTGCACTCGTTTAACTTGACATGGCAGAAGTTGCGATTCCTTTTCCATCATCAAGGCTGTGTTTACGACCAGCTTCCAGAGAATAGCCAGCTGCAGCCACAGGATGGCAGTACGGGAAACACTATAGGACACAAAACTCACGAATAAGAGGTGAGATTTCTTTCACTTTGCTTTGGTTTGTTTTAAGAGATATTTTTAGATTTGATGGGACAAGCATGGTTAGCCTTGCATGCCCAAATGCAACGGCAGTTATATATTAATTTTTAAATAATAACAATCACCATCATCATCAATAATATTTTAATTACTTTTAATGAGTGTAAAGTTCTGTATTATGACAGTTTAATTATGTTCTTAGCATCCACATCTGATATCAAAACTATATTATAATATCAACCCCTGAAAATGTGCTGATTGAAATCCAAGCTGCTGAACTGTGTGGTCACAGACAGATATTTTTATGCCAAGAGGTCAAATATGTAGAAAATGTCAAGGAACCAGTAAAATGCATTGGAAAACATAAAAGGCGTAAGTTGTAGTCAAGAAACGTAACGACAACTGACATAAATGGTTATTTACACTATAAATTATTCAACTTTCTGAGCTGCCTTTTAATCATGCTGTCCCCTGACGCACATCAAGCTAACACAAACTAAATCATGAAGCATTCATGACTCCAAAGATTATTGACTTCACATATTCAGAGTGACATGAAATGGTTCAGAAGGAAGGAAGATTTGTTGCTTCAAAGCAAGACAGCCACAATTTGAAAAGTAATGAGGCACTGACTCCCCACAAAGTTAGGACAGGAAGAAGATAATAACTGAAACAGAAGCATGAGAAAGAAAGAAAATGTAAAAAATAAAGTGGAAAACAGACAAACGAAAGAGGGATATAAAAATAAGGATATACTCAAAGATTAACAAAGGAAGCATGCTATGCAAACTGAAGACATATTTGGACTTAATAGTCCAATATGTCTTACATTTTTGCAAAGATACTGTCAATATCTGGGTGAGTCACAGTAATTTTCCACAGTGCCTGCTCTCCTCCTCTGGGCAGAGTCTTCATCACTCCTCCCAGGATCACTACTTGAGATTAATCAATGCTGTATTTAAGACCAGCGTTCATAACCAGCCTTTGCCAGATTGTCTGCAAACCTACATTAGTTTGTGGCTTCGTGACTCTCACCTTACTCATAGCTCTTGTACTTACCTCTGCTCTCTTGTGTTCTCAGTGGTTCCTCGGAAACTCATTCATCATTGCAATAACCTCACTCACTTGGACGCTAATCTCCTTTCGCTTCTCTGCAGCCAGTATCTTCTCAGTCTGTTCTCTCCAGTCTCACCTGCCTGCCTCCCTGCCCCCTCTGTCTACAATCTCGGATCATTGCTCCACTGGACTCACCCAGGTCTCTTTTCCATGCTTGTACCTCCTGTATAACCTGGGAACAAGTAAGGCTGCTTCAGACTACTGTGGATCTACCTTGTCATTTCTCCACACCAGTTCTGACTCAGCTCTTCCTCTGTTTAAGTGCCTTTCCACCACCGGCTCTTGTACCACTGTTCCCCTTGCTGAGCTTCGCCTGTCACAGTTCATGCTCAGTGTTTCACAGCATCATACTCGCCTAGCTTGACATTGTACATTTCATACTCATTTGCTATAGTCTCATTTCTAGCTTTAAGATTTGTAACCCTTGTATTCACCTCGTCACAGTAAAGTACGTAAAAGTAAAGTTCTTGTTCACATCATTCTGAGCCTCCACTTTGACTCTGCTTTTGGGTCCACATCATGTTCTGGCCTTGACAGATACAGTTTAACATTAGAAAGATGCATATAGTCTAATAAGGAACCACATACAATTTAATATGCATTATTTTTCCTCGCTTCAGTAAAAGTAATAACATGTCATGATTGTAGCAGTCTTGAAGGTCTGTGTGTGTTTGGGTGACTCAGAGAATACAAAGCAGTAGCGACTCTGGGCTTGTTCTGTTCTGAAACTGCTATCACAAAATGTGTTTGTGTGATGTTTTAATTCAGTTAATTGTTAATCTGAACATGTTGATTTGCTTCATTGCTACATAGCCTGAAGTAATATACTGCTCTAAATTTTTTTTTTTCCATCAGAGTGCAAAGACTCTGAAAGGTATGACGGCAGCAAAAAGGCTCAGAGACTATGGAGCTGGTAAGATTATACCAGTCCTATTCTCTGAGCACCACCCACTGATAGTGGGGGATATTTCTTTTTTTTATTATTATTTATTGTGCTGATGTTCAGCAAATCAGCAGCAGCATTCAGAAGAACAAGGCAAACATTTTGGTGGGAAAGGTTACGAAATGCTTGGCTGCTGAATCAAAATGCCATGGTTGGGTGCGCGAGTACTATTTTTTTGTATTAATATTTGAATTCCTTTTCAGTTTTGTATTCTTTCTGTAGTGGATATTACTTCATGATCATATTAATCTTGAAGTTTTATTAGCTATGTTTGCTACCTTTCACATTCTGAAAAAAAAAAAACACAAACAACACGAATGCCTGCGACATGGGAGGTTAGCAGTGGATAGAAAGCAGATAAACCAGCAACAAACAGAAAGACACAGGGCTTAAATACAGAGGGATAACAAGGTAATAAGGCACAAGAGGAGAGCACAGTTGGGAGCAATCACAACTAAGAAGACCAGGCGAAGCAAAACTTAAAACACAGGACATTATCATACTCTCAGTATCGGGACTTTTCTAAATGCATGATTTCAAACAAACTTTGAAATCCCTTCATTACATTTTCTTCTTTTCCGTGTTATCCTTAAGAAAGAAAATTCCATTCCATGTAAACACTGAATACAACTTTCACTCACAGCCTCCAAGGCCAGACTCTCAGCGAGAGGACTGTTTAGAATCATTATTATAGTCTTTTATCCATTATATCAAATTAACTCTAGATAATATTCTGAACAATATTAAGCAGTTAACCATGATTAACTATCAGCAAAATCACGTGTCAATTATGATTCTGTGTTCAACAAGTACATCATACTTAATACCATTTCTCTTATTCAGAATAGCTCAATACTTGTTTAAAGTAAATCTTTAGCGATTTAGATTTTCACAGACATTGTAATGCAATCAGAGAATGCCTATGAACTTAAAAACCTTCTATTATGACAGCCAGTCATCTGTTTTTAGATGTGTAATGGAGGCAGTAATGTCTAAGGCCAAATGCTGTCCATTTTCAGCTGATAAATATTGTGTGAATAGTGTTGAGTTTGAAAGCTCTCATCCGGGACTCCACTAAGACTTTACCTTTCTTCTGTGAAAATACTGGAACCGTTTTTTTATGTTGCTCTGTGACACATTACTGCGAAGCTGATGTGTGTGAGGAGACAGATAAGAGTCTTCAATCAAGCGTCTGCTTAAGATTTCTTCCTTTCTGCCTCTATTACATGTTTTTTGTCACATTTTATGGGACTAAACACTCTATATTCAAATACGCATTCTGTCACGTGACTATACATTGCAGATAAGGTACCAGTATGAATCGATGCCTACACTATGAACGCTGTTCTCATGATCATATACCTTGACCAATCAGTGAATCCAAAATTTGCATTTAGAGCTGCATAAATACATCCCTGAGTTAAGGTGACACATTTGAAGGCATTCGAGACACATTGCATCATAAGAGTTTAATGTAGATACAGATGGCTGAACCAAGGACCGGAAAACCTAAAAACAGTACCACAGCCAGTGGTATGAAATATTATGTAGGTTAAATCATTTACAATATTTACAGGAAAAGATTATGTTACCAGTAATTATCACTGTCGTTAAAGTCATTCAAATAACAGCTAAGGCCTTTGTGTTGGACTTTGCATGTTTTCGATTTACATAGATGAGTTTCTTGTGGGTGCTTCCTCCCACATATCAAGGACATGCATGTTAGATTAAGATTAATTGGCCCTACTAAGATGAGAGACGTCCAAAAACAAGTATTCTCTTTAACACAAAGAAAGCTCTATAATGACTGAAAAAAAAAAAAAGAACTAACGTTAGCCTAGTGCAAGTACCTTGTTAGAGTTGTGGTAGCTACCTGGGTTATGTGCCACTTCAGTATCTTCGATGTACTATTGCTGTGTGATTTATTAGCATTACTGAAAGCTACTCGCCACCATAAGTAATGGTCAGAGGGCCCGGTGGCGCCTTTGTCCGGCAGCCTCGCCTCTGTCAGTGCGCCCCAGGGCAGCTGTGGCTACAATGTAGCTTGCTATCGCCAGTGTGTGAATGTGTGTGTGAATGGGTGGATGACTGAATGTAGTGTGAAGCGCTTTGGGGTCCTATGGACTAGAAAAGCGCTATACAAATACAGGTCATTACCATTTACCACCAAGCTAACATCTTATGTTAAGATGTCTATTCAGGGAGATTCGGGCTTAACAGGCAATTGGTAGAGAAAAAACAAACAAGAATTTGCAGGATGTGATTGCTGCATTCATGTAGTTGTAAAAAATAAATAAATAAATAAAAACACACATGAAAATATATTAAGTAGTCCAAAGTATTCAGAATGTTACTCACATTGAGTAACTTAACAGAATATGTTACAAACTACATTTTGGGCCATGTATTCTGTAATCTGTAGTAGAATACATTTTAAAAGTAACCTTCTCAACACTGCTCATACTCAAAACAGACCAAAACACTGAAACCAGGCAAATGCAGTGATCCTTTGTTGACTTTAGCCATTAGATCAACTTTAGAGTACAGATACAGATGAAAGAGAGGGAACTAAAAGTCAAAGAAAAGTTGCAGAACTTTGATGGGAATCACACTGTGTATCCAACAACTGCAGAGGTGCAGATGAATACCTGTGATGTCTGTTGTTTTGACAGCAGACAGATGGGAGACTTCCTGCTAATTGGCCAGATGTGTGTAATAACGCATTACATGTTGTTGTGTGCGTGTGTGTTTACTTTCTGCTGGCCCATTTTTTAAATATCAAACAATAGAGACCAACCATAGAGATAGAAAGCACACCTCAAAGACACATCATACACACACGCAACAAGAACACATGCAGAAATAATCACACCCCCGGCAATAAATTGCATGTACTGTACTCACAGCAGGATACAATCAGGGACATCAGTACACACATAGGCATACATCACAGTAAGAGTTCTTCCCACCATCTCTGCAGTTAGATAAAATGTCAAGCATGTGATTCTCCTCCCCGCAGTAGGAGACATATGGCACATTATACTTACAGTTTACAAACAGTAATGAAATTAAAAAACAAAAAACAAAAAACAAAAAAAACAGCACCAACAAGCAGCTAATGCTTTCAAACATACTTTACATTTATCTTCAAGTCACGTGAAATTTAATGAAGTCGCAATTATTTAAACTGCATTTTGCTCTATTAAAACTTATCATCTTTGAGATAAACAGGACTGAAATATGCCTTAACACTTCTGACTCACTATCAGCTGAGTCACACTTAGACCCGCTGAGATCATTTTATGCAGTCAATGTGCAGAGAGACTTTATGAAAGACAAATTAAGTGGAATCATTAAAAAATACTACCCCGCTGATGGTCATTAATTTGATTCACAATGGTCATCGCAGCTCATGATTTAATCTTTTCTTTGGCCAAAGAGCTGAATGGATTTAAGATTATTTCATTTTATTTGTGTCAAAAAATCCCAGAAGGAAGGAAAATAAGGAAACTGGGGAAATCTATCTTTTAGTATTTTAAAAATATATATATCCTTTCACTGTTAGTAGTGTATATTAACAACAGCTGGTGAGAGTCGTTCTTAGCAATTGCAAAAATTCGAGTGTCAATAGCCAACTATGGTTATAACATTTTCAGCATTTGATACATTATGGGACTGAATATGTTTGAGATGTAAGGAGAGGGAGAATACTTTCACTTTGATACATTTTAACTGCTCATTGTTTTTAGATTTAACTGGGCAAGTACTGCTGCCTTTCTTACCTTTAGCTGTAGTGGCACTCTCAGTTGGTACTGGCTTTCTCTGCAGGACAATAAATATTCCTGTCACGTGAGGTGCTGTGGCAGGCAGGATAAGGACCCAAATGCAGGACTCGGAACACAAGAGGGCTAAACTGAGAGAGGCAGCTTTATTGGCTGTGGCAAAATCTCGAACATTACAAATGGGGGAAAAAAACAATACCTAAAGTGGGAAGCTAGGAACTCAGAATTAAACAACTAGAAAACAATAACATGAGGTGCTCGGAATCACGAGGTGACACAAGGACCACTGCAAAAACACACATGACAACAGAAAACACAGGGATTAAATGTACAAGGGAGTAATGAGGGAATGAGACACAGGAGGAGAGCACTGCTAGGAATAATCTGATATAACGAGACAGGGAGCAAGGAAAACTGAATACACTTAGCACACGACAAGAAACTTTTCATCATGACAATATACGCCACAAGCAGTACTTTGCCCATCTAAGTCTAATTGCAGAAAAAAGCAGTGGCTGTGCCATGTGTAGTAATCATCACTAAATGACCCTCACAGCGAAGACTACTGTCAAAGGATCTCCAGCTTTTACACTGCCCATTATCTTCTAAGAAAATTGCAAAGTAGTATGCATGCTTGAGGAAAAATAAATAAATGTGAAAAATGAAGTAAGCGCTTACGAAGCAGCGTATTAGATACGTCTGCTATAATGATGACACATTACTGTTAGACAATGTTATGTGAAAAATGCATCTGAATATATTTTCTAATGTACAAAGAGAGGCGAAGGCCTAAGGCAAATTAAGCAATGCAGATGTCTCCTGCCTTCACAAGCATCATACAGCAGCTTAAATGGACATTAACTTCCCCATAAGAATATCCAAATGGGCAGACAAGACACCCACAAAGAATATCTGTAGCACTCACTTTGCTGTGAAAACCAGATGAATTTTACTGACTGTTAGGAAGCTCAACTAAAGGGATTATTTTAGGGTAGATATTTGCTGTGCTGTGTAGATGCACTGTAACATGCAGAAAACTGACATGTATTGTACTGACAGTGATGAATAGGACACCACCAAGTCAAGCCCTTTAGGTTGACGAAGTGTGCATGCAAATTTGACATAATTAATATAATATGTACATATATATATAAATTAGTAATATTCACTAATATTCATATCGTTAACACAAATAAATTCTTAATAAATTCTGGTCTTACCCACAGCAAAACAGGACAAAATCTGTTGCCTAAACCGACCACATGTTGTACTCATTCAGTGCATATGGTATATAATGTTTTTCATACTGAAAAAATAATTGCCAGGCAATATGTAGGCAGCAGCTAAATTACAAATGAAAATTTATTGATTTATTACTCTAGGGGAAAGGTTTGCTCTTGTTGAGTTTTACCTTGAACAGTTTTAAAAGACTAGAGTATGATGCTGTCGCAAGGGTGAAGTGAGGATCAAACTGCAGATGCAAGAAAGCAATGAATGACCTGAAAGCAAACTTTTACTGGACAATGTAAACTATTCAAAGAAAGAAAAATCAAACAGGCCGTACAAACAGAAATTCAAACAGTAACATCAAAGTCAGGAGATCCAAGAAAAACAGGGATACACAAACAGGAACATAGTGACCATTAAAAACTCAACATTTGCATTTTCACCGTCTTAGTTTCAAAATACCACTTATGGCACTAGAGTCACAGGTCTGACTATTAAACTGCTCTTAAACAACTTAATCATAAGTCACTGGTCATTGCATGCTTGGTCAAAATCCTCCAATTTGAAATATAGTATGACCAAAATGGACATAAGTTTTATTACCACAAATTAATTAGTATGCAGATCATACTAATCTACCATATTATAACAAAACACCTTGATTATATAGAGTATGGTAGGATATAGTCATGAAAAATCTGAACTGTCTTAAACCCAGATATCAAAAGTGTAAATAAAAGATGAATGAAAGAATGAATAACATATGAATATTTGAATGTTTTAGCCAACATTTACATCTCTAACCTGTAGGGCATGGAAACAACTGATACAGCTGGCCGTGAATTCCAGCAATCACATTTATCTGAGTGGGAGGTGAAATTTCAGTGTTTTAATATGACACTTGTAATCACCTAGAGGCCTCATACATATACAAACACTCGCACGCACAATCTCAGAGACACCAACTCAATCCTCAACACTTAAGTGGCCACCCACGGGAGGCTTAAATCACACAACACACACACCTATGAGTCACTGTTTGACCTTGGCAAAAACTGCACTGCTGACAGTGTAAATCTGCTGGTTGCCTGATGGAACACAGATGAGAAGGGAGAACACAAGGCCAGTTACAGCCATTTTCTAAACCAGTTAATCACACCAGAGATTCTCCATATGTCATTAGGTAAATTTATTTACTGATGTTAATCAAATTTATCTTTTTATTCCTAAAGTGGTGTTCAAAAATTAAAACGAACCTTGTGACAACTAAACCCTTTCGCATTTTCTATATTTACACTTGAAAAAAACACTAAAATAATCAATAATCAATTAATCTTCTTTTTTGCCTGTACAGCACAAGTCTTGTTGAGCAATTGCTCCTGGATGAGCGCAGATGTGCAGTGTTCATTAGTTGTGGCTGCCTCTGATGAAAATGTCAACCCAGCATGTTCCAGACATGTTCAATACTAGACATATTGGGACTAAATGTCTGCCAATGACATGTCTACATATGCTCCTCATCCAGAAAGACCTGCACTACTTTGGCAAGGTTGAGGCGCACATTCAAGAACAATCAGATCAGAAATTGTGCTCCCATGAACATGCAAGGCTACAGCAAAAGCTTGGACACACATCCAACATCCAGCATGCCAGTATGCCTCAGTCAGCTACAATCAGTCATGGCACTGATGACACTGTTATGCATACACTGGAATTTATGTTGCAGTAATGCAGTAAATCGAACCAATTTTGATGTGTACAGTTGAATTAGTTTGTAATTGGAGAACAAATTACTAATGTGCCATTGACCAAAACCCATTATCTGAAACCGCAAACTACTTATAGAACATCTCTTGATGCATGCTCAATAGTCCATGTAAGGAAATCCCAAAAAGTTGATTATGTTTATCTGGATGTGACCTTTTCATTTGGAGAAACGTTTAGTCTCTCACCCAAAATGACGACTTCAACCCCCCCCCACTGAGACTAGAGAATCTCTTAGTTTCAAAGCACTTCTGGGGGGCTTTTAATAAGACTAGCCTACACAAATAGATATTGTTAATATCATGTCATTATTAAACCTGATAGATTTTTAATCAATGTGGTATCACCATTTTCCAGATCTCCCAGATCCATGTGGACAAAGACTCTCGGAGCTGTTAAACTTTTCAGCTGGACACCACACTCACACACACTCTGGGCAATCTAATTGGAATATATATGAAAAACACGTTTTCATAACTGGCTTTTGGCCACAGAAAATCACATAAATAAAAGGATTTTAACCAGGGCTGTCGGCATTAGTTACAATGACGCGGCATATCTCTGCTAACGAGTTAACACGGATCACCCTTTGCATGGGGCTGGACGGCGTCAACGCGTTAGCGCGGGTAGCTCGATTAACGCATTAGCGCCATCCAGCCCCACACACAGAGTGATCCGAGTTAACTCGTTAACGGAGATATGCTGCGTTAAAGCGGTTTTGGCATTAACATCATTTTAACGCGAACAACGCTGACAGCCCTAATTTTAACACAGTTATATGTGTGCACTGAATTTCTGATCAAATTGACCAAGCCGCACATTCATTTCGACTTTCTGCTAAAAGACTTTCATAGTTTACACAAGTTCTACACAATAAAAATGTCCTTATACCATTTTCCCTTGTCTGCTGACAGTTAGGATTTGCAAGACCAAGTCAAAACAGTAAATCTGATGACGTCTGGCAGTATGAGTGCGAGATCATGACCAGTCATCCTCAGATGATGAGCTTTCTTCCCTTCGTGTATTGGAGCCCTTAATAATCTGGTGACCTTTCTCTGACATTTGCACATATTAGCATTACTCTAAATTGTCTCTGTAGGCATTATATGGAGGGTGATGCATATAGGATGGAAAGAGCTACATGACATGTACATGCACGCAAGTTTTGACACTGAAAAAGAAAAGGCACATGAGTCATGTCTGTGTCAGAGTTTCATAAATAAAAAGTAGATGAAAAAGATGTCGACTGAATGCACCAGGAAATGATAATCTCTCTTTCTCACACGTTCACACACTTGACCTTGCAAAATTTGCTCTGCACACAACCCCATTATATAGGCTGGTGTAATTAGATAGGTCCATCCTGTGGGACATTGACTCTCTTCCACCCACCCACACACACACACACACACACACACAGAAACAATATACTGCACACTATGTCATACAGTAGATGCCCGCATTATGGAACACATGACACAGCAGATATCTACAAAGTTAAACTTTAAGCAAACACATGCAGTCATTTGTTTTTACTTTCCTTTATTCTATCTCTATTCATCTATGTGGTAATACAGGCTGAAATGAAGACAGTCCAGTCCTGTCATTAACAATATCACACGCTGCCCAGGGACAGACCACATCACCATATTTTGACAATTCTTTCTTAATTTAAAGAAGAAAAAAGACATGTTTTCAGACATGTTTGTGTGTTAGGCAGACCACCATTCATGCTCACATTCACACCAACAGCCAATTTAGAATCACCAATTACTGTAATGTGCATATTGTTGTTAGTTAGAATACCCAGAGAGAACCCACTCAGGCACAGGAAGGACATGCAAACTCCACACAGAAATACCCCAGGCACTGTTAACAAAAAAAAAGATTTTACAGTGCAAAAAGTCTGCAGTGTCTAAGCCTTCAGGTAGTTACTAATTCTTTATTGATTTCTCCATCAACAAAGAATTAATAACACTTTATTTCTACTAATGTGGTGTACTTCTGTAGATAGAATGCTGTTTTCAACATCGATTGCTGATTACCCTTGAGTACTGCCTGAGGGGATCCTTTGTCTCTATACAGAATGTTTCCAAGTCATATAAGGAATGAACTGCAAAAGTTGTTCTCTATGATGTTATGTGCTTTAGAGCTGAATTGTATTTGACACAATTGATGGATAAACCACAAAAAGACACAGAACTAAGGGGAGGTTGGAGGGAAATCCAATTTCGGAGGACACGGGACATTGCTTGTCACTATCCGTCAGCATTTTATACATTTGGCCTCGGAGACAGCAGCAGTAGGAATGCTCGTCCTCTAAGGCTGCGCCAGTGAAGCTTGTATTTCAACTTCATAATGTCCTGATGGCAAGAGAGCGACATAGACAAGAAAGAGTAGAGATAGGGCACCAGTTATAAAGTGGCTGGGTCTGGGCCATCTATCTGTCTGCATGTCTTTTTATCTAGCAACTCTATTCTGTCTGATTGACTTGATTTAAGGCTATATTTAAGGGCTAAGACAAAAGCCTTATTTGAATTTAACTCTAACAAGCAAAGTTGAAAAGTAAATGGCCAGAACGAGTTTTAATAAGGGGCCATTAGCTATAATTAAATGTTGGTTTGCACTGTTGGCTTCATTAGAGCACCACAAGCTTATGTAATGGTTATGATGTTGCATTAATGCAAGAATAAATGATGAGTCGCTACTAAGCACAGCATCAAATTGAGTCCACAAAGGTGAAAGGAAACTGTAGCAAACACTGAAGGCTTATTAAGGTAATAATGCACAGCCACATTTAGAAATCTATTCTTACAAGCACATTGCACTAGTACGGGTGTAACTACTGTATGCAGGCCCAGCTAGGAGAGAGTCTGGCCTACCTATGATCCTGAAGTGGATAATTGGTTAAGTATAAGATAACTGGTTAAGCATCTAACAATCTCTGTGCTTCTTTGTTTTGTTTGTCTGTTGGATTTGAGGGGTGGTTGCATGACCTGAAGCTCTCACGCAACCTTGTCTGTATCTGTTATCACAGCAGCTGTATTACAGAGTTATCTCTTCATCATCCTTTTTGGATGATATTGCACTCAAAAACCATGAACCCGTTTCAACTTGTTCATCAACCAGCACTGTAGTGTTTATCATCTGAACTGACGTCTCTACTGGAATAAAGAGGTGAGCTGTTTTTTAATGCAATTCTAGTGTGTCTAAGTGGTGCATTATATATTTGAAAATATACATTATTTGCCACTTTAAATCAAACAGCCATGATTGTCCTGGAACATGGAACTTACACCTGAGCTGCTGAATTGCCAAGAGACCAGGCAAAGGTATATTTTGGCAATTTACTGTGTGCACATGTTTGCCAAAGCTGGGCTATTTTTCCAAGGTAGAATTTATTGGATACAGCTGAATAAACACAGCTTTTTAAACCATATTATTAATTCACTTTAAATCATATTATTAATGCTTCAGTGCAACAATGTGTGGACTCCTTTTATGGTGTTTTTGTTTTACTCACTATCACTACACTTCCTGTATTCCACTCCTGCTTGTAAAGTGAAGGTTTTCAGTGCAAAATTGAATCAAAGTACATGTCGTTTTTTCTCTAAATTGTAATTTCTCTAAGGTAACAGATAGGTGTCGCATTGGGGTAATATGCAATGCTAAAATTCAAGGAAGTGAGGCTGTAATGTAAAGCCCCCGCATGGCTTTGCTATAGCGAAGTATTGAGTAATGCAGGCTGGAGACCAATGCGGCCATGACAAATTGAGGCTGCTTTTGAATTCCTTAAACCATCAGCATCTCTGAATCAGGGGAAATAGGCCTGTCAGACTTGCGTGATAGATTAAAGCAGTCTATATATATATACAGTATATGTATTTACTGAGATACACTTGGCTTCCATTTTATAGCTGTCAGGCAGTGGGTGTATATTAACATGATAATTTGCTTCAACACAGGTTTATGCTCATTTATGTGTGGGTCCCCATGTGTAAATATATATGCACTCTGCAGCGGTTAACGTGTGGATGTGCATGCATGTAAGTCTGTGTGTGTGAGAGAGGGAGCATGCTTGACATGCATGAGGAGAACACTGGCACAACACCTTTAGTTACTGCTATCTTATACATGCACTCAGACCAGGCAAGCTGCTCATGCATTTATAGATGAAAGTAAGGTTTGAGGCTGGCTGAAGACAACATTGTAGATGGAACAGATGTGTTATGAAGACATGGTGTATAAAGCAGAACAGTAGATATTGAAAAAATTAATGAAAAAGAGAAAAAATGCAGCGATCAAGTTGTTCAGAGGAGGGGAGAAAGAAATCAGATTAAAGAGGAAAAAAGATCATGTGAAAAATATAGATTTAGAAAGTTTCTAATGACAGGACAAGAGAATAAACAACATTTTGGACTGCATGAAAAGACTTAATGTATGCAGGTTTATCTCTTAACAGACACATGATTTTCCATTACATTACCATACATGTTCATAATGGTTGATTTCAAAGCTTTACACACGATATACTTCAAAGATGTATTAATGCAAAGCCCCTGAAAGGATAAAAGGATGCAGGATTTCCACCAAGCAGCATCAATTTGTCGACTATCAACTAGCAACTACAACAAGGACAAACTGCTCAGTGAAATTATTTATCTCCTGGATGCTGATTTTTTGACAGACTCAAAACCCTCAGGAATGTCAAGCAGTCATAATAGGAGTGGTGGGGTTGCCCGTTTATATAGTGTGCTCAAATCAGGGCAACATGCCTAAAAAAATTATATAAACTGAACATGGTGGCCATGAGATGTAAGTAAATTATATAATGCAACATTGAAATGTAGGGAAACAGGGAAACGTAGCACAGAAATTACCGTTTTTTTCCCCATCATTACTAGATATTAGTAAAGATACATTTGCAAATAAATAAATAAGAAGAAGAAAAGACAGGTGGAAAGAGAGCAAGGGAGAGAGTTGCTAAGGAAAGACAATAAATGACAGAGAAAACACAAGAGATAAAGAGCAAGAGAGAAAATCAATATCTAATTCTGCAGGCAAATATCCTCACAAACAGAGCTGAACCTTGAGAGGTGATCCGGTTCATTGCTTCAGCCGGTATTTGATGTTAAGTGTGAATATTCTACACTGTGCTCTCTAATTGTTCCAGAGATGAACATTGCATGATGGATTAATTTTTACTCACCTTCCCGCATCTCTGACCACTTTCCTTTGGCCTTCGCGGATTAAAATCTGTTGGTGATTAGTGGCAATCAGAGAAATCAGACGAAAGGACTAATGAAATTAAACATTGCTTCAGACTATATCCAATGACCACATATATTATAGCGGCTAATTTTGAAAAGCTGTACAAGTAATTCTTTTCAGTGGAAGAAATATCAAAATTATGATATTAGCCTGACATTGTGCTTTGATTGGAACAGTAGTATCCCGGTTCACTGGCAGTTCTGATGGCCAATCTCCTTGTTGAATAAACTTGTGCTCCATCAGGAATATAAAGGTATTTAAACGCATAATAAAAAGTGGTATGATCTCTTGTTCTCAAAACAGGTAACATTACACAGACTTTGGATATGTTGAATTGATTTCTTTTAATATAAATATCAAAGAGAAAAAAGAATGAGGAGTTTACTATTTGTTGCATCATCCCTATGTTGCACCAAAATCATTTTGCCGGGTGGAAGAATGAACAAATAAAGCATCAAAAATAAGTATAAAGTGTAGAACTTTAAATAAACAGAAACAAAACAGAAAACAGAAACAAATATAGTAGCATCATTTCAGCATATTACAAATATATCTAGTACTCTTATGGGTTTTTATAACAAAAACTTATTATCAATATCAACTATATACATCAACGATGAAAGGAACACTTGACATTTAACTCTTAGTATACCCACAATAGGCATGTTAACAAACTAGGTCACCATAACTAATGCACACACACTCCCTTGCTTGCTTTGGAATTCATATGAGTACATATACATTTAAACGTGTCCATGCATGAATATACTAAGTGAAGTTACATGCACAAGTACACATGGACAAAACATATAGACACATGGTCAAATCATTCTAACACCTGACTCACACATGTGCACATGTACATATACAGGCATAAAATTGCATTGTCACATAATCCCAGCTGCTACTACCCTGTTACTCCAAAATATTAAAATTCCATTTTATTCAGCTATCTTGTTTGATCATTATTGAATCTATCTAGAATATTCAACAAGTCCATCTCAGTTATAACTTGACGTGGAGAGATGGTGACTGAGCCATGTAGCATGGCAACAGGAATTTCAAAAGACTCAGTGCTGGGATTATTTTTCCTCCCTCTGTAAAGAGACAAGGTCAGATATTGTCACATTTTTCAATTCTTATTCAACTGCTACCACCTCTGCCTATAATTTCCCCACATCATTATAGTTTACCATTGACAGCAGTAGCATTGGTTGGTAAGGTGTGACTGAAAACACCTTTACATCCAATGGGATCAATCCGTTCTTCCATTCTGACTACTCTGCTTCTTTTCCACTGGTTCTCCATCCTGTTCACAGTGGAGAGATAAACTGGCCAGCTAAGTCAGCAAAGCAGGGCTCTCTTAACTTTCCTATTAGCATGAGAGCAAACCTTTTCACACTGCTTATACATTTAACTGATGAATCACACTATTCTAAATACTGCCTTTTGGGGGGTCTAATCCAAATCAACAGACTGTGGGTACATTCTGTTTTTACTTTCATTCCATTCATTATTCTTTCCTGTACCTAAAAATAACACAGGACACGAAAGCACATCATTTTTATGATACGAAGAAAATCTAAACAGTCATGTTACATTGCTGTACATGATTTTAGTTGTGTGTTTGTCAAATTACACGTAGCTTTTGTGTCTAGTTATGTTGAATGACAAAGTAGCTCTGGACAAAAAGATCATATACTATCCATTACTAAAGTTCTTTTGAAGATTTGGCAAAGTTATTTGGGAAAAGTAAAACGTTACTAGTACTTACAGCTTTCAGCCTCAAATATTATCAAATAACTATCAGAAAAAAATAGCAGTAAGAATTTCAAAATGTCAGTGAACATGTTAGAATCATTTATTGAGATTCTGATTGCACAGAGGAGGTGATCCTGCACATCTCACCTAATACACATGCACTCAGTCAGAAATGCTGACTGTGAAATGAGTTGAATCCACTGTGACTGAAGCAAGCCCATCAGGCTTTGGAAGGTTGACTCTCTTTCATTTTTTTCTGCTGAAAGTCACATGGTAAACCGAATCTCTGCCACTCCAGCTACCTGCTTGCGTGTATATACTGAACTGTGTAGACTCACCAATTCTTTGTGTCTGAACAAAAAAGACAGTGAGTGAGATGTGTGTGGGTGGGGGTCAGAACTGCAGTGGGATTGTACTTTTGTATACTGCAGATGCGTGTGCGTGTCCTGTGTGGGCTTTGCACAGCTTCCTTCTGCCCTCTACTGATTGCAGCGCACTTCCCCAGTCTTGTCAAAGAGTGACATGACTGACAGTGGTGGCTCCACAAAAACAGTAGAAGTATATACATAAATGAAAATGTGTGAAAGCAGGCGGAACCTCTGATCTGAGCCAAAGGGACAGTAAGAAGGGAAAGATCATTAACGAACAGTGCATCTGCTTTTTGGTGATTGATGATTAATTAGACTTTTCATTTAGGATCTTTTCACACCTGTGCAGTTTAGTCTGTTAAAATTGAACTTTGATGTGGGGTTTTTGTTGTTTTTTTGTTATGGCTTGTTTCTGTAAATGTAATTGCATTCGGATGCAG
This sequence comes from Pundamilia nyererei, assembly GCF_000239375.1. NCBI lineage: Eukaryota > Metazoa > Chordata > Actinopteri > Cichliformes > Cichlidae > Pundamilia > Pundamilia nyererei. Next base: position 3,032,634 of record NW_005187455.1, read on the forward strand.
ATCAAAAAAGCCACAATGTGACCCTTTGGATAAATGGCCCAGTTCCAAATGAACTCAGAGTGGTTAATTTATGATAAGAACATGATAAGGACTTGATCCAACTCAACTACCAAGTGACTAATGGCGCAAGTTTAAGTATATGCCTTCACGTAGCCGAGCATTATTTGCATTCTACTATGCAGCAAAGCACCGTAGATGTATAGAGTACAAAAACTATAGCACCTACTGTGTCCTAACAAATGTAAGGAGTAAATTCTTCATGATATTCACTACCCCAGAGCACAGCACCTTCTTCCTATATTTACTCTAGCTCCTCCTGTTGCAGATACATCTGAGCAATAAAATAAGGAGAGATCATTAGAAAGAATACAGAATTCAATTAAGCTATTTGGCGATTAGACTGTGATGGCACATCACAGCAGAACCGAATCCCAGTGGAGATAGGAAATGGGGCAATTCGCTGACCCTTCAGAGTCTAGATACTGGTGGTGGAGACGAAGAGGCTTGGATGGAGCTCGAGTAACATAGAAGAGGCTGAGATCAGCAGGAGGTGGGTTTAAAGGGAGAATGACAGATGAGATTTAAAGTACGCTAAGTGGAGGTTGATTGCCCTGAAGAAGGCAGACAGAAAGATGATTGGACTAGTCCAGTGATGTCGCAATCAGCTCGACAGCGTGAGAAAGTGGATGTGCCGTCCCCGAGTCCAGTCTGGAATGATTACAATAGAATAAAATAACTAATAAAGATCAAATAAACTATGACAATCAAGTGGACCAGTATAGCAAAAGGCCCACTTGGGAAAGTAAATCTGTTGGGCATTGTTCTTGGCCTTCAGACAATAATTCTGATTGCTACAGTGCCAGACAGGACACAAAAAAAAAAAGAGAAAGTGGATGTGATGTAAAGCTTAAATTAGCCACCAAAAACCCGGGAAGAAGACAGATGTGTTACCACAGATCTTCGTTACTGAACTTATGCACAAGCTTCATTAAGCAGACTGATGATCTAGAGACACATTTTGGTTGGCTTAGAGTTTTGCTTGTGTGAAAAGAAATCAAACCATATGAAAAAGCAACAAATTTTGATCAACTGCTATTTGTTAATGGACCAAACCATTAACAAATAGCCTTACCCTCACATTTTTGCCTTTCTGATTAAACATTCACACAGCTTCCTGAGTTAAAACTTAGCAGATGACTCCCCATCATGCCTTGATAATACTCATGATACCAAGTGTGTATGTGATGTACAGTTACAGGAAGTTGCACATTCTTCTGACCCATCTTCCAAAGTTTAGAAAATAATCATCTAAGGTGTCACAGACAAAATAGTATGAGCTGGATCAGTCATTAACGACCACAAACCACAGAGAAGCTTCACAAAGCTCAGCAAGAAACAGGAACCTTATTTTGAACAGTGACAGAACAAAGTACACCTGAGCAGAGTTGTTTAGAGTTGTTTATGCTTCACATTATAGCAAATCGATGTAACAACCTCAGCAAAGCAAAAGCAGGGTTTTTATTTCTCTACATGTGCATCACGTTGCAAGACAAGAACACAGGCGGTTATATTAAAGGGTCAATGGGTGCACCCAAAGCTATAGTTGTACCCAAGTAAAAATGGCTATTGCTGCAATACGGTTTCAAATTTTATTTACAAAAAGAAAAAATTCTCACTCACAACTCAGAAAGTTGAGCGACTTAAAAATGTGCAACCTGTTAAACCCTAGATGAGCTACAGAGCTACTACATCACAGGTCCACATTAGCTCTTGACAGCCAAAAAGAGACTTACAGGTTCTGTTCAGAAAACTCAAATTTAAACTTTTAAAGCAGCAGCCTCACAGTATATTTCATTTCTGCTTTTTTTTTTTTTTTTACCAAATGTGCTGCTACAATAATGAAGACAAGGCTAGTGAAGGCAGATATCTTTCTTATAATTAACAAACAAAAGTCCCTCATTAGAGGTATGTTGTGATCACATTACAGGACAGCGTGTGACAGGGAATGACAACACACATAATATTAATTAAATCACAGCAAGGAAAAAAGGAACTTGATTGGAGGTGGAGAGGAGTTGCAAATCAACCTCCAGAGGTAGCAGCAACTGTAGACAAGCAAAAGCAATTTGAAATGCATGGCCACCAGAGTAATTACTTGAGCTTCCATTCAGATCAACTGTTATCAGGATTGCAGGCTAAGCTTGACTTTGTAACTGGTTTTGGTGATGAGATGCGAAAGTTAAGGTCACCCTCATTAAACTCATGAACGAGCCTGCATTGCATTGCTATTGGCAATGGACATAAGTTGTGGAGAGCATAACTGTCCAATACGCTTGTAAATCTGTAAATAATAAAGCACTGGATTAACACCATGAACATTTGTTTTCAAGCCATCTGTCACAGTTTCTGTGCCAGTTCTTTTTATTTTTTGCCAGTCTGCCCTGGTCTCCTGCCACTCTCCAGCCTTCCGAGTCCAGATCATTGCATCATTAACACTCTGCATTTTGTTTTGTTCTTCCTCCCTGGTACAGATGTCTGTCCAGCTGTAAGCTTTCACAAATTCTTTAAAAAGTCAGTTAAACAAATTCTGCTGGTCTCCATCCTTAATTATCCCAAACAACAGTTTGTACTTAAATACACATTACCCATTAGGGCACCCCAGCTGTCAACCTTTCGACAAGATAGTGACAGGGGAACCAAATTTTTTCAGTGGATGTGTTTTTAACACCAATCCTGCAATCATTAGTATGCCATACTTGAAGTAACACCATGTCTTGGGAAGGTCTTCCATCAAAACATATAAACATGATACATGAAAACTCATGGGTGTTTCATCAAATTTTAAAATGTATTCAACCCTCTGTAAGATTGGAAGCCATTAGTGAAATAACATTTTCTGGAGATAAAACACTTTTTATTACTGTCAGTCAGTAATGCAAAACTGGTATTTCTTATTCCTATTGTTGCACATCTGATTCCTGCTACATTCATTATCTTGGTCCGTTTTATTGTATTCATTTTGGTGTCCAAACTGTCAGATCTGCACAAACACAACAAACCGGCATATAAAGCCATCGCTTGGCACATACTGTAGATTATACATATTATAGTTGATGTCATCAGGGAAACAGCAGGTCTGTTTTCCATTTGTCTGTCAGAGCTATGTGGCTGAGCTGCCATCTTTTTAGACAAATGACTCCAAAAATGCTGAGGAAAAAAGAAAAACATAAAATGCAGATCCCTTCATCCATATGCAACCAGGTAGATGATAGATGGGTCTGTTTACACCCTTGGAGAGAAGGATGGAGGGAGATGAGGATGGATGTAGTGAAAAAGCAACAGACAGGAAAGCAGGGGCAGAGATAATGAGACAGAAGAAGGAGGAGGAAGAGGTGAAAAATCAAAGAAGGACAGAAAGATGAAGCAGAATCTTCACAGAGAGATGGAACAAAGGGGAAGCCAAAAGAAGAAAAAAGTGAATGAAGAAGTGATGGAGCATAATAATTGAGCAAAAATGTTAAAGAAACAAGTGAAGTCACAAGTTGGAGTGAAGATAGGATCGAGATAAAAATGGTTCTGCCAGCAGGAGGTGAACAATAGTGCTCGAGTTAGGTGACGCACGCATGACATAAAGAGGAAGACAAGGACAAAAAATGAAGACTGAGAGAGAAAGGCAGATATAGCCCCAAAAATATGATGACTTGTTAAAGAAGATATTGGAGTTTCTGCCTGTTGATGATTTATTGGCCAAATAATATGACTCAAGCTTAGGCACAATGCCACAAATCACAGAATATAATAGTAATAAACTTTGGTTAGATCCACTGTTGAGTTAATTTAGAGGGGCACTAGCCTCCAGACAGTACCTTTGCATCATTCAGTTTAAAAAAAAACTTGTAATCTTGTAATCTCCTTTAGTCAAAATCAAATTTAAGTGCTTTCTTCAGGCCAGACATGTTCTTCTAGATTGTTAGCTGCCTCAGTGGCTGTCAAGTAAATCTGGCTTGTTCAGATTAAATATTAAATAGCAACCCAGTTTTTAAGGTGTCACATTTCTCAGCAAAATATAGATAACGACACTGCATGAAAAGTAGCCAAATCTGCCGTTTTTTTTGTTTTTTGTTTTTAAGAGGTGATCTTATTGTATGTAGGCATGTTAGAACAATTCAAACTGGTTGAAAGAGTGACGCTATCTATCACGACATGATGGCAAAAACTGCACCACAAAGGTTAGAGATCCAGTCAGACCACAAGCAAGGAATATTAATGAGTTTATTGCAATGAAGAAACTTAATGTATGCATTTTTGTTTTTCTAAAATATGACATTTAATTGAGAAATAATTTAGTTAATAAATCATAGTAATTTATCAAATAAACAAATAGTCACCTTCCTTTCCACATAGATTAGTACTACCAGACTATGTTTATTCATATAAGAACCATTTTTAGCTATTTATGCTTATATACATGTAAATTCTGTGTCTTCTTTTGCATGGTACATTTCATGTGTCTGGACTGTAACAGCCATTACCCCTGATGTCAGTATTATAAGCCTGTGAAATGGTGCAGATATTTTTTCTTGGCATTCTTACGCTTCACTCAACACTTCACTCTGTTTTTCAGTGAGTGGATTTTCAAAATACTTGCTGATGTGGTTTATCCTTAAGGTCTCTGTGTGTATCTTAAGATTAAAAACAATGAATTGGAGTTGAGTTTGTATTAAACTAACAAAGACCAAGTTCTGATGTTGTACAATACCAAATATGATGATGTTGGTACATAAGATTAGATTGTAATGGTGTTGTTTGTCATTTATATTAACATTTATAATTTCTAATATGTGATTCACTGCATTTAATTTAACTAAGACTAGACTGTTTTACAGAACACAAAGATCATATGGCATTTTCTCGTTTATTTCTCTTCTCTTTTGCTGCTATTGCCCTTTCCCCTCATTGACCTGGTTATCACGTGTTGGCAGATGGAAATCATAAGACCTTTGAGCATTTTTTCTCCTCTATAGCAAGATGTCGCTCACTGTATTTTTAACACCCTAACAGTTATTTGTAGAAGGAGGTGAAGGCCTTAAAGCATAAATGGACTGGATTTGTATAGTACTTTTTCATGTCAAGTGCAATTCTTTGAACAGTCTCTAAGACAGGTTACAGACTATTCAAAGGATTTTACTTGACATTTATTTTGCATTCATCCAGTCACACAGGGCAAAATTACAATATATGTTTGTTAGGTACAACAACGCAGAGGTCACAAAATGTTGAAGATCTTAAGGTTAAATGCAGAACATTTTACGATTAGACATTAATCTGTGACATGCCTGAGAATGACCCAGCCTGCCAGAAAGCATTCATGTAAAGGCTTTTGTTTAAGTATTAGCCACACAAGAGTTGTGTACACAGCAAAATGTGTGCTTAATTATAGTTTTTACACCTATATTTACACTAGAAATTGTGAAACTCTCAGTCTTGCTTTTATTGTGCCATACAGTAACTATGTCTGCATGCACAGATTTCTAAAGAGACAGGTAGTTCACAGAAACCCTTTTTTAATGTTTCATAAGAGATATTCAAATCAATTTAAACCACCCAAGCCACAAACTTTCTTACCATGCCACAGCAACTTTCACAGTTAGCAAATTTACTGGACTGGCTCAAAGATACTTGACTACAATAAAGAGCCAAAGAATAAGAGTGGAAGGATGTTCCGTTTTATCTATTTTCATGCTCTGTCTGCTCGCATGATGATCGACAGCACACGGACTGTTCATTAAGTTCAGCCTTGTTTAACAGAAAAGCCATCTGTTAAACCAAAAATAGAAATTAATGGCATGAAATGTATTGTTTACACGGAAGTTATGATGTGAATTGTGCAAGAAAGCAGGTTTAATCTATTTCATGATGGTAGCAGGTCAACCTTTAAATTAAACTATTGAAACAATAGGTAAAAAGTGGATCTTTACCATTTATCATTGATAATTGATCCTAATTTGAAACTTGTAGATGGTAAATCTAAGCAAAACCCCATACTCTTTTCTCTCCCTCAGCATTATTCTTCAGCTGTACATGATGAATGAGGGGGGAATTAACCTTTCATTACTTCCTACCAATATATTTTCATTTGTATAAATAATGAATGTCATTAATGTATCTTGACAACTGTTTCAGGCAAATCTTGTTTTGGCAGTGTTTCTTTGTTTCCCTTGGAGGGAACTTTGTGAACAAAGGGGACCCAGAGCAGGTTTTATAATGGATAGGTCACTAGAATGTCAATCAGTCACTGTAGAAAATTCACATTATGCTAATCACCTTTATGCTAATTAACTTTATGATAATCCTCTTAAAGTACACAGGCTTAACCAAGATCAGTTATGAATGTGTAATTATTTGTGTTTTCAGGTGTATCTTTTTATGCATGTATGGAGAACATGGATGCCATGTGACTGGGTCAAAGTGTGTTACTGTAAGCATGTTTGTAGAATTAAATCACTCTGCATGAAACTTTTCATTCCCCTGTGACACCATAGCCTATTCAGAGAGCCAAGATTGGCCTACTACTAATCCTAAGGTCTTATAAAATTATTAATGTGCTTTTTTCATTTCCCATGTTGTGGGGAACATAAAGTACTGTGTAAAATCACTGAGCCACTCCCATTACTGTATAGTTTGCTTCCGGGGAGAAAGATTTTGATGACAGTATAAAAGGGCACCTAAATCAAGATGAACCAGTTTTTTTGGACTAAAAATGTACATCCTGGCCTTCAGTTGATTCAATTCAATTCAGTTTTATTTATATACTGTCAAATCGCAACAACACATGTTATAAAGTCAAGACCATACAATAATACAAAGAAAACATCTGCTGATTGGCAAAGCCTTATAAGAAACGGTCTCAGTTGAAGGGGTGCTGTCAAAAGCTATTCATACTGTAGGGAAACAGGAAAAGAGGGCTGAGGTATTCCAAATTACAGAGGAACTGGAATGAAAATCGGTGGCAAAAGGTCTTATGGAGTGATGAAGACAAATTTGAAATATCTGATTTGAATCATCGTCAGTATGTGTGGAAAAGGCAGCCAAAATATAGAAAAGGACATGAAAGCACAACAGTTAATGTCTACAGCCACCTTTACAACATGGTGGAGGATTTTGGGCCACATTTCAACCAGTGCTGGTCAAAGCTTGTCAAAACTGATGAAATTATGAATACAACAGATTTAATTTTCAAAATGAGATGAAACCGAACGCACTGTCAATGCAGTAAATGTATACCTTCATAGAAAAACTAAGCTACTCCCCAGAGCCCAGCATTGTTAAAACAGTGCGGGATCATATTGATAAAGCAAAAAACAAAAGGCGGTCAACATCCAAAGAGTTTTAAATGTCCTTCAAGAAGCCTGGAGAACTATTTCTTAAGAGTTGCTTGTTAAAGTTCAGTCTTTTAGTGAATTACCATTTTGAATTTTCTGAGCAAAATATAAAGAAAAAACTGTTGTCTCAAAAGTTCTCACAGTACTGTGTACATATGTACACATATGGTGAGGAGCTTCCTCACCTTTGGGGATATAAAATAAGACACCATAATGTAAACCTTTACAGTACAATAGCATTGGGAAAACTGAAGCTATGATGAGGTTAAGCATAATGCAGTGTGGTTGTTGGGAAACATGATTTCTATAATACAGACAGACATTTTTTGTCTCTTTTTTTGGCAACTCAGCCCACTGAGAATATAATTTAGGATTTATTATTTAGTCTGATTATTATTGTGTCTGATTATTACTTAGTCTGATTTACTTGAGGGTTGAGTTTTATATCTCCTCTTTGTTTCATAAATTTTAAATGTGTTATTTATATACTTCGTCTAGAAGATATCAGGTTTAGCATAAATGTAGCTTTCGAGCCTAAAAAAGAAAAAAAAATTGGTCTATTTTCATAAGAGGCATTATTTAATTAATCTTGAAGTGAAAAACCTGAAATAGTTGACATTCAGAGGCTAAAACTTATCTCTCATGTCATTGTTTCCTCTGCATCAATACTGTGAACCAATATTAGGGAGGGAGAAATGAATATTTTACAGTTTGTCTGTCTACGAGATTAAATTTTCACCCCTGCAGGGGATGGTGACTATTAAATCTAGAAAAGCAACTGGGAACAACAACACAATCCCAGGAATAAAAATACTTTAAAATAAAATCCAAGGCAATAAATTGGTTAATTCCATTAAATAAGATAATTACAATCAATTTGTGAGTATTACATTGTTCAGAAGGGAATTTCATTCTTTCAGTCAGTCTTACATGCACTGAAATGTGGCTTTAAGGACAGGAAACAAGTAAGTCTGCTCGAGTATGTAAAAATACATCCTGAAAATGACTGCTTCATCACCTTGGTTTATTTATTCTTGCAGAATTGCAATATCCTCTGGGTGCACATGAATGTCCAAACCAAATTTCATGCAAACCCATCCAATTCCCAAAGTTATGGAGACATTTTCCTCAAAGTTATAAATGAGAATCTCACATTGGCACAAGAGGAAAATTAATTTCACTACAGTTCACAAATAAACCTTTTGTGATATTAAACATGAAGTTGACTGAGCTTATCTTTTATTGACCCTAAACAAAATCTATACAAATTTTAAAGGGATTCCATCCTCCACTGGAGGAAATATAGTAAAAATATTACAGTCTGCACTAAAGTACCAAACTGGTAGATAAGACTACAGCACTTAAATCGCTTTAGTCACTATGTCCCTAAGTCCCTACCAAATATTCTTCCCTGCACTACTCATTAGTTTATCCTCTGTTATCATACTTGACAACCATTTAGTGAAGCATGACAGCTGATTGAGATTTCATGTATAATTACAATAGAGATATTTTCCCCTTGGTCTGACCAGAATACATTCATTAGCAGCAATGAGCTCTCACATAGCTCCATGCTTACCACAGAAGTACATTTACATGGTTTTATAGTATATGAAGACAAAAGAGCGGTAGCAAACTGCAATAGATCACATAACCTAATCTTTCAGAATTACAGCATTTCTCAAGCTGTCATGATTAATAACCACTCAAAATGTCCTGGTTGTACAAAGTGAGATGATAAGTGATTCTACTGGCTATAAAGACTGACAGCAGATTTTCATGGGGTTTTTTTTTTTCTTCTTTTATGTCAGCACTTCTACCAGCATTCAAAGGATATCTAATCACAAACTGAAATAAATGTTCTGAAGTTGTCACAACAAAATAACGATATATGTATAGATAAATTTCAAACTTTACATTTCATGACATTTCTCAGTATGTAACATATCTGAAAGCAGAAAGTAGTTAATATGCAAGATTATACAACAAATAAGCCAAATGTGTTCCACTGCCAGTCTGAAACCATTAGATTTAAATTAAGACTGGAGGTTATTCAGATGAGTAAGACATATCCATGATCCTGTGTGCACAACCACACCTAAGAAAATAGATCATTAGCTTTTTATTCTGTAGCTCCAGTTAATTGTGTAATTTATATAGACCTGGGCTGGATGTATTTTCATAGAAAGAAAAGCTCTGATAGACACTAAATAGATCTTTCAGACTCACAATGAAAAGATCAGTTTTTAATATTACAAGGCTGCAAACATAATGTTCTTCCTCATTTGAAATAGTTCTGTATAAAAGCCACATATACTGTGCAGCACAGCCTACAATAGCTCCACTTATCATTGAGGTGACAGGCACATAATAACATGGCTGTATGGCTAATGGCTCCCACACACTCAGGGCTTAAAATGTATTTCTCTGACTATGTAACTCCTGCCCTCCTCCTTCTCAAACATGATGGGATAATACATCCAACAAAGGCAATGATTCAGGGGTAATGACTTGCGTCAGTGTAGATGGACTTTTTCTTACCCTCCAGCTAAAACCTTTACAAAATTAGTTTTATGCTTTTGTTTGCTGTCAGATATATTTTCATAAGCGCATAGATTTGTAATTTGTTGTGCAGGTAGCAACTGTAATTTAAATCTAGTGTCTATACTGATTGTGGGTTTTTTTAGTTTTTATTTTTCCCAGAGCTGTACCACTAATAATTCTAACACAAGTAGATGATATAGATGGGGATTACAGAGTTTTGTTATATCCGATATACTTAATTAAAAAATAAATTGTTTGTAATATGTTATCATGTGTTGCTGCCAAAGATCTATAATGTTTGCAAGTGGACTGAAAAGCCACAGGCAGAAGTTCCAAATACCAAATAGCATTCAATTCAGGTTCATCAATATATAAGACCAAATCACAACAGCAGTTGCCACAAAGGGGCTTTAGACTTTAAGGTAAAGACACTGCAGTATCCTGGAGAAAAAAAGGACAATCTGCCTTTGAACAGAAGAAAAACTCCTGGAAAACCAGGCATAGGGAGCAGCAGCCATCTATCCAATTGAGGTGGGGCGGGGGCAAAGAGAAAAACAAATGTGTTTAGGTTTCTGCAGGTTATAGTTTTTGGTTTCTTTTTGCACCTTATTTTTCACATTTCTGCATTCAGCCTAATAAAGCTTGCTTGTTGGTAAACGTATCCTGCCTCCACACTTATGATACATCATCCTCATACCCTGAAGACGCTGATATATTTTTTTCAGGGCATGTGTGCAGTTTAATTCACTGGTTTGTGTCATCCAACGTCATAGATAGATATAGTTGGGCATCATCTGCATATTGATAAAAATGTATGTATAAAATACAAAAATATTGGTCCCAGCACAGAAAGTCCATGGCTAACTTTCATGTGTGGAAAAAGACTCCCCATTTATGTTCACAAATTGCAGTCTATCAAAAAGATACATTTTAAACCACTGAGGTACATTTCCTTTAATAACAACAGTATTTTCTATTCTGTGTAGCAAAATATTGTAATGACATTGTAAAGGACAAGCACACAGAGATGAATGCAGTGTCATGGGCCATAAGAGCTTTCACTAATGCTGTTTCTGCGTTAAAATGCGCTCTAATTCATGACTGAAATGTTCAAAGAGCTTTGTTTTTCTGTTTTTCAGTAATAAACAGTAAAGTGTCCAAACTTTGTAGATGGCTTATGAGTTCTCTGCCAGTAAGAAATGGTCAGGCAAAAGAGACCTTTCAGGAAGACTGTTATATGATCAGTTTCTATGCTATATGTCAGGACAACATGCAGAGAGTGATTAAAACAGCGGACCAATAGAGTCTAATGATAAGGTAAATGCAATGTCGAGGCTGTCATTTTTAACATATATATGAATGGTAAAATCATCCACTATATTTATTTTATCAGAACCGAACACTAAAGAAAATAAACAGTCTAAGAACTAGGTGATAGATAACAAAGAAAACAAAAAGAATTTTCAGTTAAGGTGAACAAAGGTAAGAGTGAGGCTTTCAGATGAATTATAACTCTGTCTAGATCTGTTTTTATTACTAAGCTAGAATGAAAGATTACTACCACTCCTCCTCGGCCTGTGCTATGAACATTCTCACAGTTAGCACAGCTTGAGGGTGTTGATTCATTTAAATTAATGTATTAATTCTGTTGCAGCCAGATGTGTTAATGCAAAATGAATCAATACTTTTGATGAATTATTAAATTGTGTGCTAACCAGGACTTAGAAGAGAGTCACCTAATGTTTAATAGTCCACATTTAATTATTTTGATCTTAGTTAAAACTGAAAAAGTTATTTTTCCCCCCTATCTTTGTGATTTTCCATAATTAAAATATTTTGATGATAATTCATTTATTTTTAGGTGGTCTTAGAGCAGATATAGTCTCTCGGGGGGTTGCGTTTTGGAGGTTATGGCGGCATTCTGTTGAAATATAAGGTTTTGCAATCTTAAAGGCAGTCTTACAGTTGGGCCAGCTACTTGAAAAATGATTGTGTGTGTGCGTTTTGTGAAATTTTATTAATTATCTTGATAATTAATAAGACTGTAAGTCAAACTGTACTTAGAACTTAGAAAAAACATATTGAACTCATCCGGTCTAAAGCTTGTAACTCGCTTTGTTCTCTAATTTACCCTCTGAAGACTTCATTCCAGGATTGATAATAGATTTTACCATTATTCCAAAGTGATTCCTTCAACTTTATCCACACACATGTGCAAAAGTCCTGAGTTACACCTAGTTACCTCCGCCAAGGAGTTTTGCTAGTGTTTGTGCGGTTGCATGCACGTATCTGTCGTGTGTACCGTCAACATATATAAAGTACCATATAAGATTTTAAATATCATATCATTTATAAACTCTGACCTCTCCGCCAAGGCCATGAGATTGATCTTAAGGTTAAGGTGATAATAATGCTATGTGAACATATTTAAAACAATGTTGCATCCAAATGTCAAGTCACAATTGACATCCCTGATCTCACTTTTACATTTAATATCTTCCTGTCTTTCAAGTTAACTCCAATATGCAAAGGCAATGCAAATTCAAGAGAAAAAGAATGATCTGCCAGGCTATTTAGAAAGATACTGCAGTGTAATATTATACATTTATAAGTTCAATTTATGCATCAATCACTATCTCTTATCCATTACCTACTCCAAGATGATGTTTGTGTAACCAAAGTAAAGATCTGCCATGCTATCCTTGTCTGATTTTTACTGGTCTATAAAATTTAGAACATACATTTAAACAGAATGAAGAAAAGGTAAGAAAAGGCAGAGGTTTGTGCTCTCAGTATGTATGACAAAAACTGAATTTGTACAGTTCTAAGGAGCCAGAAAGTCTTGGGGAATAGTTGCCCAAGCTTCTCGAAAAACATTCCGAAGCTATTCTTTCAGTGTTGGCTGCCAGCTGTTACATGCTGATGATGATTTGAGCCAAACATTTGGTTTCATCACTACATAACACCTGTTGCCACTGATTTTCAGTCCAGTTCTTTTGCAATTTGGCATGCATTGGCCTTTCTTTCCTGTAGATGGATCAGCTGAAGGGTCAGATGCATCTTTCAGGTCCTGTGAAAGACATTTGCTTGATTTCTTTTCTGTTTCTTAAAGATGTGACATTTATATACTGTTCCTCTGCTAAATAGTTTTTTAGGCTTGTTTTGTCCACTACTTTTCAAGGACACACTGCACAATAAAAAGATTGGTGTTGAAGTCATTACGTCAAATAATGTATTACATATTGACCATGCTTTTGTCCTGGCAGCCCCTAATAACAATCCTCCTGCTGCTATTCGCGCCTCTGATTCCATTCCTTCATTTAAATCACGATTAAAAACGTACCTGTTTGACCGAGCGTTTTTGGTTAATTAGTGCATATTCCCTATATTTTATCCCTATGTCATTTACCTTTTATTGATGTTACACTGTATAAATCCCCCCACCTTATAGGTATGAATACTCAGTGATTTGATCTCCCAATTACACTCAAATGTTTTATTTCGTCTTTTACCTCTATTGCTTGTCTTCATAGCGTTTCTTAATGTTACTTTATTTATACTCTGTTATGGTCTTATATCTGTTATGTTTTAACCTGTTGTTTTGATGTAAAGCACTTTGATGTACCTTTTGGTTTTATATGTGCTATATAAATAAAGCTGTATTGCATTGTATTGTATATTTCTCATTACTATTCTTAAAGGTAATGCAGTAAATTAGCCAATTACTTATTGGAAAACATCATTCGTTACACTACTCATTACATTACTTTCATGTTGACTTGATACAAATAGAATGTCCTTAAAAGAAATGATCAATAATTACTATTTACCACTATATAAACATTTCACTACAGTTCTGCACAACAACACAAATCCTATTCTAACACAAAAATCACCCCAAAGAGACAAAATGATCACCAGAGTCATTCTGCCCTGGTGGCATTTTACATGTTCTTCCTTGCTCATATCCACCACTCAGACGTTGTAGACCACTCCACAATTTTCCTCCTCCTCCTTCAAGCAAACTGAAATCTCTAGAGTGCAAAATCCAATGTCCAAAGAAATAATTTGAAAGACCTTGAGAAAACCTAGATTCCACAAGACCACTGATATAAGACCAATGATATAAGAATTTCAGGATCTTTGGCAGCAATACATTAAGAAATGATGAGTAGTTAAAGAATTTTGCACACTGCTGTATGGTGGTGGCATCACTTCTTTGTCTTTAGTTATCGATTAAGCAGAAAGCTTTTCTGTGCTTGAGCTGCAGATATGCTCTAAAAATCATTTGATCAATGAAAAGCTTTGTTTATGAACATACTGCTTATAGTATGTTCATATGATGTATTTATGACTGTATTGTGTTTTTACCTTGTAAAGCACTTTGTGACACATGTCTGTGAAATTTGCCATATAAATAAACTTTACTTACTACTTACTATGCTGCTACCTAACAAAAGCAGCAAACTACAAGAACAAAAATCTTCTGAATCAATATTGTTCACATCAATGTGACAGACATTTTTCTAAAGAACTCAAAAGCTTCTTCCTTAAGTCAAAATTTCACACATTTTTATAACCTGTGAGACATTAGGATCGAATGAGAAAATGAAAAGACTATTTATTCAGACAGAACGGAAACTGTGCCTGAGGTTTATGAAAACGACAGTGAGAGAAGGACAAAAAAGAGAAACTGCAGGGAAATTATTTAAAAAAAACTGGCATTTCTGGCAAGTTCTAAGGTGAGTCAGAGATTGAGCACAAAGCCACTTTCTGCTAAGTATGAACAGACCCTGAATCTATCAATTCAGAAAGAATTTGCTGCTACTGTATACAAAGAGGGGAATAGAATAGAATAGAAAGTACTGTCTGCCATGGAGGAAAATTAGCTTTATACACCAATAAAGTGCACAAAGGGAAAAGAGCTGAAAATGCTACCAGTCACAACACCAACAAGGAAAAAGCTGCTGCATTACAGTCTAGAGCAAAAGAGATGACATGGAGAAAATAATTAACTGAATCAAAGACTGTGAGCTACTTCATGGAGCTTGAACTACAGTTTCCAGGCACAGGTACTTAAATTGCATAGTTATCTTGTTGCAACACAGTTCCAATGCACCCTTTCAATCATGGAAACTTATATAAGTTGTCAGTGACGTGTTCTCTTTGCACACTATCCAGAATGTCAGTGATTTAGTAGTTCATCTAGATCATGATACATCACAGTTCACAAATTATTGCTCATAAAAAAACTAATGTGATTTGACTTGGACTTTTTGGGGTAAAAACCCATTACAAGATCGTCAGAACTGAGAGGTAACATAGCAGAAATACTTCAGTGCAGTTCTTAAGTAGAATGTTTATTTTTCCTTTTATTTTACTTTACTCCCTAAATGTTAACACAAATGTTCTCTCTACTACTTTCTAATCGTACATTTTCAAAACAAGCTTCCAAGTTTTGAGACATTTTAAGACATTTGAGGGGAGTTATTTCCTGGCACTGTAGGTCTTCAAACACCAAACCAAAGCCAACCTAAACTGGGGGAAAATAACAAATAAAAGACAATCCCATTGGTGTATCCATTGTTGGTGCTTATTGCACACAAAGAGATAAAAGAGGCAAAAACACATGACCCGTGTATTAATTGTGCTATACTCAGGTTAAAGATGGGCAGAACTATCTGGAATACCATTTATGGTTCAAATGTCCTCAAGTTTTGGAATATAGTACTTCAACATCCAGCCAGAGCTGCAGAAGAGGAGCAAGGATAAAGGGAGAAATGCTTTTTAAGTGGCAGGTAATTTAAAATAAGTCTGTAGCAGCTCAATAAATATAATCAAACACACAAATTATTTCTGTACAGTGTGTCACATAATGTGTCTGCTAGCAAAAGGTACAGCTGCTTTATTTCCCAGAGGGAGAAGATAATGTGAGATAATTTAGATAACTCAGAGATGGAGACAGATGTAAGAAAGAAAGGAGAGGAAAGGGTTTACTGACTTTTTTGCTATCTAAAGGTTACATGATGGTACAAAGTGTAGCGTTACATTAGTTAGTTTGCAACATATCGCTGGAATGGAGCAAAGAGCTGTGGCAGTCAATGTAAGTTTGAATAAATTCCAGCGGTACTGTGTTCTGAATGATGGATGAAGGGGTGGATGACAAACATCCGCTACATGGTCCTTCAGTTGGATGGGCTAAAAATGCCTTTTATCAAAGAAACCTTTGAATGTGATGCATGTAAATGTACAACGCATAATGTGGCTTTTATCATTCATAAAGTCAATGTGCTCGATCGATGGCATGAAAAGGAAAAAGGTCAGGCTACTTAGTGGTCTGTTGCTTGATATGCCTCTGGTTTTCTGAATTGTCAGGTACTTAACTGCAATCAGATGTTTTCCATACAGAACCGAGTATCTTAACACATCAATCACCATGCTGCCTTTTAATGCCAGAACCCATTTATGAGCACTGGTACTTCCAAAAAGCAGCTGGGCTTGTTAGTTGTCATGCAAAGGTACTGGCTTCAAAGGTGGCACTGAACCCAGGACATGATGACACATTAGAAACGCTCTTGATTTGATTGCTGATTTCCATTTGGCTGCTGTTTTGAATACTGTTGCTGTGTCACACTGTCACAGCTCACTGGAGGTCTCTTGAAGGGAATTTTAAAATTTGATTCTTACTGTGAACCACAAAAATACTGAAAACTGAAGTTGTCATTATAAGTTGTATTATCTAATTTAAGATTTGACAATAAGCTCATTATACTGTACATACCATTAAGCTTGCACATATTTTTCTAAATCAACACAGTATGTATAAAAGACTCCTGTTGTCCTGTTGTGCTGATGTGAATACAGCTGATAGGTAAACAATACAACTAGCTATCTTACAAGATTTTCTACAGTATGATAGCTGGGATTGGTTCCAGCCCTCCAGCAACAAGTTGAATAAAATGGATAATTGGATGGATCGATGCTTTCTTATTACTAAATGACAAATAGATAGAAATATTCATCCAGAATACAAGTGGTTTTAGAATCAGAATATCTCAGGTGGAATATGAGTATCACAGAGGTGCCATTAATATTATTGCTATCACCTGTGGCTACTTTGGTATAATAAGCCAAATGACTAGAATAGACTAGAATAGCCCTCTATTGTCATTGTACATGTACAATGAAATTACAAGTGATTTATGCTAATTGTGCAGGAACAAAATAAGACAGTAGGACTTTCTTGTTGGAGAAATATATAAAATCAAGAGTGATATATATACAAAACAAGAGAAAGGCACAAAAGAGAGAACAAAGTGATAGAAAACAGTCCTATTCAGAGCTCTTTGTTAATGCAGACTCACCAGGAGTTCGAATATTTGATATTAGCATGTTCTCTAAATATTCATTAGCGGGAATTCTGTGACTGAACTAGACTTCAGGGGATAAAGTTGGATGGAAGCAGCAGATCTCTATCAAATGAGGAAAAGCTGGCCTCTCTGTGAATTCAGAGTTTTGCCATTTAGTTCATTTTTAACTGGTTAGCGAGCCTATTTCTGCCCTTTTTTGGGTGGGTAGGTCTTTTTTTTTTTCATATTCTTTTGTCCTAGCAGCACGTCCACAGAGATGTTTCTAAAATATTTCTAACATTTTATTAGTTTTATCATGCATATACTTCTATACTTCTGTCTTTGTCTCTGTGCCAATCTGTCTGTGTATGAGTGTCTGTGGATCCTCTTAGTGATAAACTGTATAAATCACTGTCCCCATTGATTGTTTGGATGTTTGCGTGATAACTCAGACATGCTACAGAGAGCCATAAGAGCCATAAAATCAAGGGGGAAAGATCGTGTATGCCATCAAAGGAACAAGGTTTCAAAATGTTCAAATGCAAATGCAATGAATGTATACAAGTGCATGTGTATCTAAATGCTTTTAGATTTAGAAAACCTTTGGGGGAAAAGAAAGGAGAGGGTTAAATTATAATGTGCATTTTATTAGGACATTAAAGGTTTGCAATTCTACACTTCTTCTAAATTTACCCATATATGGCAAGCACATACCCCGTCATGCGCATATATAGAGCAACACGATGTGTTGTGGTCCACTAAATCTTGATATTATTACGGTGTAGTGAACATGAATTTGTAGGTCTCGTATACATTGCTTACTATTTAAGTGTATGTGTGTGTGTGTGTGTGTCTCCGTGTGTTAGATGAAAGTAAAGGACATCTTGCCATTATCATGCTGCACTGGCTATGCCCAAAATGGCTCAAAGGTCAAATTAGTTCCATTTGAAAATAATAAGGAATGAGAAAAGCTGTTTGGGCTTTTTGTTAGTGTGTGTGCGCTCATGTGCGTGTGTGTGTGTGTGTGTGCGTGTTTGTAAGGGAACCAAGAATCTTTATCACCTCAGTGTTAATTCAAGATGTTTTATGGCATCCATAAAGCGTCAGCAGATGGCATGATGGCCTCCTCTCCTGCAGTTCACTGTTTACTGTCCTGTTGGTTAAAATGGCTTAAACCATAAATGACTAATGATGATGGCTGCATATCTGTGTGTGTGCTTACATGTGTGGATATTTGCTTAGTTAAGTGAATGAGCTGCTGGGCACAGTTTCAGCATTATGACATCATTTGCCCTCAGCTAGACAAGAACATCCAAAACTGATTCCCTGGACCGATGACGAAACATCATTTTTGTGTTTGTGTCTCTTAAAAGGTTATAGAAGACTGTGTTCCTCATCAAGAGACTGATGAGGCATGACTTTCAATATATATGTGTAGGTCTATATGGGATTAAAGTAAAATATATGTTTCATTGAGTTTATTCAGTTGTGGCTGTAGTTACATCCACCCTTAAAAATAAGAGATGAAAGCATGTTTTTCAGTCTTTATACAGGGACTACAGCCCCAGTTGGAGACCACTTTGAAAGCCGATTTCACTGTCTATCTGAATTATGGGTTTGGGTGAACAAAAAGCTTTAGTTGGTACAAATGCATTTCAGGATGTTTCCTTGACAACACAGTCAGAGTTCAGTACCTGTGAGAGGAGTTTAGAGAAGGCTATGCAAAGCAACAGCTTTAATTCAAAAATCAGTGCAGAAAGACAGTGAATCCAGTAGAAAGGCAATATGTAACAGTGTGGTTTGAAAATCAAGAGACAGTATTGACATTTTGGAGAAGTCAAAGGAATCTTAGCACCCCTAAAAGAGGCCTAAGCTTCCTTAGTAGTAACTTTAAGCGTTATTAAATACAATAATGATTATGCTGCATTGCATCATGCAAAACAATAATAATATTTGTAATTAATGATATTAAAGGTACATGAGAGTGCCTGCTCTCATCAGTACAACTGGTTTAATCCTCTATCTTTAATCTATAACAGGTTGTATAAGATGATTGTTAAATCATTTACCATCGTTTCCCAATCAGACACCATTGTGAAGCAGACTGCCACTTTGCCATCCACAAAAAAAGAAAAAGATTTCAGAATAGAATGCATATGACGAACATCTTCCCACTCACAAGGCTCTGATCTTTTCTTTGATTTGTTGAACAAGACAAACCCAACATATGAAAGATTATTTTCCTGTGTTCTGATTATTGTCTTGAGAGATTATTTCTATATGTTGAACACCAGTGCTACAAAGTAGGACTCCACTTTATTCAGGCAACTTTAGGGTTAAAGGTGGTTCCCTCCTTGTCCTATAAAGGCACCATATTGCCATAATGTTTTATGCTGTAGGCTTTGTAGCTCTGGAGCAAGCTATGTTCCAGATTAGAGATCAGCTGGTATGAAATCACTCCCTGCTGGCCAATCAATTCCCCAAAGAGTAGTGTCACCATTCCTGGAAGAGCCCTCAGATCTCTCTAATACTAAACTACAATCACACTGCTGCTTTGCAGATGTGTTGCTTACAGTCTTTATATCTTCATATTATGTTTTTTACCTGCCTTTGTAAAATTAGACACTCTGCTGCCAGTTGACATCAAAAAATGTAATTAATCAGATGATGCTAACCAGTATTGGTCAAGTTACATGAAAAAAAGTAATTAGTTACTAATTAATGATTACTTCTCCAAAAAACGAATCCTGTTACTTTACTGATTACTTAATTAGATACTTTATTACTTAGTAACTTTTTAAAAACATGATACACAACTTGAATACCTAATAGAGCAATAGAGATTTCAGCCCAATTCTATTTTTTCTGCATAATCCATCATATAAAATGTAATCAAATGAAAAAGTCTCTTTTTAAAAATTGTTTTATTAGTTTTAATCTTTTAACTTTATGCACATTGCATCTAGCAAAAATTAAATTATATGGAAGAAGAAATTTGTTTAACATTTAAACCTATTTTCTGCATATTCCA
>NW_005187455.1:3053794-3074894 GCF_000239375.1 Pundamilia nyererei
TTGGGTCCTCATCCTGCCTGCCACACAGCGATCCATGACAGCATGGTTGCACTCCATATTATCCATATGATCCATTGTTGATCTACACACGTCTGTTGCTGCAATGGACGTCACATGCACTTACATCATTGTCATGAGACTAACAAACAAAATAACGGTTTAGAAACGCAGTAGCGCAGCGTGCTTGTGGGAAAGCAACAGTGATCAAATTATCTTTTTCAAGTAACGAGTAAAGTAAGGGATTACTATTGCAAAAAAAGTAATCGGATTACAGTAGTGCCCATCTCTCATGCTAACACAACTCCTTGCATGTGAATGTGTGGAGGAAGCCCTGGGATAATTTAATTGATAACCAGCTTGGTGTGACCCTGACTGCTGATGGTAGGCTCACTGAATGCAGATAATTGAAAGATACCCTTGCTATGTAAGCTTGTTTCATAGTGTAAGGCCTTGGCCACTAAGAAATCCAGAGCAAAAGATAAAGTAGACCTCTTAAACATTACATATATATGCTGAGTAACAATCTAGTTTTTTTAGCCTGAAACTTTGAAGAAGCTTAAGTGCTATAATCAAAAGCACCAATTCAGCAATTAATTTCACTATGTAGTCTTGTTTTTCAATGTCTGTTTCAGGGATGAACTTTGTCAATCAGTCCAACTTAAGCCAATCAAAGTTAAACATAAAGCTCAGTTTAAGTAGGGAGCAGAAACGTCCCTCAGCAGTTGTCCCATTGTCAGTGCTAATTTCAAAGGTTGATAAAACTGTTGCTGTTAAAACCCCCCCTGAAGCACCCCCTGTGCCAGTAACACACAGACGCTGACTTTCCCTGTGCAAATATAGTTTTGTAATGGGAATATATCACTACAAGCCAAATTCAAAACCGCAATGTCAGAAGTTACATGACACGTGCTCTCACTTGCTTTGTCCCCACCCCAGTGTCTGTTTTAATGATAGGCTGTGAAGCATTAGCGCCAAGGGTGTCAAAGTTCTGCTCGGCTGTCAGAGCTCCTCTGTGAAAGTGTAGATAGATACAAAACGTGACTATAATTACAACACTTGTCATTTATGTAGAACAAAGCAAACCGGGGAATGAGAAGAAAATTGAAACACAGAAAGAGAGAAACCCAGCTGAGATGGAAGAGATATTCAGGTAGAAGCTTATACTATTGTTCCTCTTTGTAAACAGCATTATGAGCACTGCATATGTTCTTTTAATGGCAAATAGATTTCAAATATGCACACACAATTTACTCATTTCTGGATTTACACTGCTTAGTTAAATCAGATTTAAGCAGATGTTTGTAAGTTGTCCAGATTGACTGATTTTGCAGCATGTTTCACAGTATGAAAAAAATGTAATGTCACATGTAAAGACCCAATATCTCATTTAAAAACATGAGGACTTACATATAAGCTTTAAATTTCCAGTTTATCAAACACCACTGAGCCGTTCTCACCTTTTAATGTCTTCTTCCTCCTTCTTTCTCCATCTCTGAGTGAAGTTAGCTGTTTTTTCTTTTCTCTCCCTGTGAAATACAGCAGCTGGACCTTTAAGCTAGCAACACACTGTGCGACAAATTGTAGACATAGGCTGTGTGTTTGCTGATGTTTGTTGAGCTGAGAACAGAAATGCTGTGTTTGAAATGACCTGCCACTTAAAAAAATTATTCCTTGGGCTCAAAGATTAGTGATGATTACAAGGAAAGTTTCTAAAAAATAAAAAACAAAAAACAAACATGAATTTAAAACCATGGTAATGATAAGTGATTAAAACAAGCATCAGAATCTGGCATGAAAATGCTAATGAAGTTTAAAAGAATAATATGGTAAAAATATGTCAGGTGGGAAAAAAAGCTGTCATGGAACACATGTTTAAAATATCCAGTAAAAAAATAAGATACCATCCATATTCTCCCGCTTGTCAACCATCATCCATCATGCTGCCTTCATCACTGATTGACCTCTAACCATCCAAAGATCCAGCCTCTCCTGCAGAAAGTAGCAAGCCTTGCATACTGAAAATGTTTAAAGTTTTTCAAAATAAAGTTTTAAAAGAAAAACAATGTTAAAGCCAGCATGATAACTGGAAGTTCTTTGAGCAACAATTTCACTTTTACAAACTGTCCTATCAAAAATAAACAACAACATGCACTATTGTAATTTATGTATAAATTAAAATAATTAATTAATCTTTTTCCATTTCTGTCCAAAATAACATATTGAAATATTTAATGTCTATCATTATCACTACTATATTCTGAGTACACCACATCTCCAACACCCTCAGCTAAATTGTTGAAAGTAAAGTGCTTAATTTGGAGGCAAATACTCTAAATATCATTAGCCACATATCTTATTTTGAAGTATAACTAACTATATCTAGTTCTCTATCCATATTTACAATAATAATGGGCAGCTTATTTCAAGACAACCTTACTTTTATGCAACCCTAATTTTCACAACTACTGCGAGTATTATTAGCCAAGCTGACATTAGCTGCTAACCTACTGTTAGCTTCTCTTTTAGTGGTTTAAGTTAATAAGTAGAAGAGACACAGTCCTAAATGTACCAAAAGGATTTTTAAAAAAGGTTTTTACGTATCTTGCAGTCCTACAGTAGTAAGTAGAATGTGTTTGATTCAAGATATAGTGTGCAAGCATGGATCTGCAAGCCAAAAAGGAGGCTAAAATTAGCAGCTGGCGCCCCACTTCTTCTTTGTTGAGGGATAAAATTGAAAGTGCAGACTCCCAGCTTTTGATTCTGAATCATCAGAATCAACAGCATAGTCATATTTTTGGTGGAATCATTGAGACTTCTACCACTCACGCACAATTTTCCTGCATGCTTGCATGTCTCTCAAAAGTGACTACACTATCATCAAGAATGTGATTAAATCTCAGCAACCAAAGCTTAGATTTCTCTAAAATAAAAAAAATAATGTCATAGAATACGAAAATAACCTAAACTTTCATAAAATCTAAAAATCAAAACTTTTATATGATTTTTTAGACCTACATGACTTTGGAGATCCACCCAGGGGTGCTGCAGAGCTCGAACCCTCAGCCTTCACTAGCTCACGCATGCGTCCTCCTAATCCAGTTTGTTTGAAGACTTCTGTTCTTTTTAGATTGTCATAAACCAGATACAAGGGGAAATGTATGCTGAATAACACTATGATGTGGTATCCACTGCCAAATAAATAGGAATGATTTTTTTTAGCACAGCAAGGTTATTCAGCCAACATGTGCATTTTTTCACCATTATTAAACAAGCGAATCATTCCCAGTATATTTATATAGTCTTTCTTCTTCGTAAGAACACAATCCTGGGATCTGATGTCTGAAAATGTTGCTGGCGGTCCATGACCCTTCACTGTCCCTGACCCTCAGTAGGGGAAACAAGCGCTTCCAGCCAGGCTAACAGACAGATGGACAGAGACAGCGTAACAGGATTATTTTATGGTGGATGTGGTTCACTGATCTTAATTGTAGTGTACATGGTGTGGCTCACAGCTACATTGCTCCATGTCAATGAGAATTAAAGTTACAGGAGTTCAAAGTAACTTTAATGTTCATCTGCAGTGCCCTCAGCTCCACATGGTTCCACTTTTATCTGCCTGCTAACTCTTCTCAGTCTGCATGGATTCCACTGCAGGCCACAGTTTACTCATTACACTGTTTACTGAGCAGGGCAAACATATTTAGAAAACATTTTCTTATGTTTAGGGGCACTTGTGCCCATAAGCATAGCACTGACCTTCCACCTGTTTCATTGGAAAAGCTCAATTAAAGGCTTGATGCAGAAAGGACTCAAATTAAAGAAAATCAGGAGAAAACAGAAACTCTGATAATGCATATGTACGTACATAGATATGCATGTGTGTATGTATGCGCCTCTGCAGGGCCTTTCCCTTTCCCATGCCTTTCCCTGCATGTGTCCCTATATTTTTGTAGGTTCGGTTACTCCAGCTTCCTCTCATAATTCAAAGATATGTATGTCAGGTTAACTGGTAATTGTTTTCTGCAGTTGTGTGCGTGAATGGTTGTTTGTCTCTCTTTGTGTTAGCACTGAGATAGAGTGGCAACTTATGCAAGTTGTGCCCTGCCTCTCGCCCTGTAGCATCTGGCACAAGCTCCAGCAACCCCACGACCCTGAATAGGACAAGCGTGATGAATGGATGGATATGTGTGGCTAATATAAACCTAATTCAATTCGATTCAATTCAATTTATAAAGCGCCAAATCACAACAACTGTTGTCCCAAGGTGCTTTAATTAAAAATAGATATAATACAATGAGTTGTGAGTGTTGTGGAATCGCTTGAGGGTTAAAATTGGTCAAGCTGCAGAGGAGAGAAAATGGCGTGAGGAAGGGAATTCATGAAACGTGACATCACAAGTGGAGCATTCCCATAAAGTTTGCCCAGTGGCAACACTTAAGGGGTGTTTCTGTCAGTTTCATGCTGACATTACAAGCTATTGAGGATCATTCTGCTCTTGCAGAGAGGACAGAATTTTTCATGTGAGGCATTAGTTCATTCTTATCTAATAAGTGAAGATGCTGACAGTTTGGTTAAACCTGTTACAAAGAGACACAATATGCCGCACAGCTCCCACTGCTCCGATATTACCTGAAATCACAGAACAATTTTCAACAACAATGGGAATAATTTCTGCATAATCATGCCATGTGTGAGATTTTTAAATAGGCTCTACTTAGGAACTCCTTTGTTCTGCCAATTTGCATGAAGTTACCATGCAAGAATCACCCAGTAATTTGTTGACAACCATTTTGAATTCTCAGATTTGGTATTCTAGCCATGTGGGCTTGGAGCCAGAACCATACGGTGAGTTTTGTGTTCATCAAAGTAATTCATGGGGAGTTTCTTTATCCACAAAGCCCTGCATTTTGACACTGGTGATTCTAGCTAACTCTCAAGTGGCCACATAAGGAATGTTTTTCACACTCCCACATTACCTTTATATTTTAGCCCTGAGGGTTGCACCTTTGTTTTGAAATAAAGAAAACTGCAGTATTAGATAAATGCTTGTGTTGAAGATAGTGCAGATGTGACCAAACAAAGAGCCACATCCAATCACGGATACATTTAGGGTACAAAAATTAATTTAGGTTTACATTTTACACTAGATCTGACTATGGATTAGAAACAACTATCCATATCTGACACTTAATCACTTAACAGAAACACAGCATCTTAGATTGACTGAGGCAGTAAAGCAATAGATTATAAAAGAAACAATTATAAAGTTTTCACTTCATACAAATACAAATTTAAATGGAAGCATCCTAAAATGGAAAAAGTTGGTAAGAATTGCTTAGCTCTCCAGGAAAATACTTGTGCATTAAAATTGGGCTTGGGATTGCACCCATGCATTTAGATGTGCTTGTGAGGGGCTGGAGAGTCAATCAAACACGGCCAATTTATATTTGCCAATCAACCTCCATTTATAACTGTTTATTTCAATGTTATTATTGAAATACGAGCTTGATAAGTCCATTATTCGAGCTGCAGGTAGCAGTGTTTGGTTTTGAATACACAGAATTACAAACTGTAATGTTATAAAGATAGAAAGCTTCTCCAAAAATTCTTAATTTACATCCTCATCTTTGAAAGCCTATTGCCACTTTCAGAGAGTTCAAACTAGATGCTGTTACTGGAGAAAAAGATCATATTTTATCTGAAAGGATTGTGCTAAGAAGAAGTATGTCTGCAGAGGACAAAGCACTCGGACTGGATGTAGAAAGCGTTTCTACTTAAGGGAAATTATGACTGCTGTAAAACATCCTCTCCTGTAGCGCAGCGGCTATTAAGTGTTGGATTCAGTCCATGTTCTATGAACAGGATGCTTGAAAAGACCGTTGGTGTATGCGGCATGACTCATTCTGGATGGATAGAGAAACATGATGTGAATT
The DNA here is from genome assembly GCF_000239375.1 of Pundamilia nyererei. Classification (NCBI taxonomy): domain Eukaryota; kingdom Metazoa; phylum Chordata; class Actinopteri; order Cichliformes; family Cichlidae; genus Pundamilia; species Pundamilia nyererei. The sequence continues at coordinate 3,059,728 of NW_005187455.1, forward strand.
CTGTGTTTAGTATTGATCCGGTTTCACCGTGACCAGATTAAAAATATCTCTGGTTGCTGTGTGTTGATAGGGTTTGTATGCTTTTTTTCCTCACCATTGCTGCTTTTTTGCTGTCAGATTTTAAAACGGTATTATGCATGTAATCTGACGTTGGAACCATTTTTTGTGACCACGTTTGTTGTTTGATCCTACTGACTGAAACAATATATACAGTAGAGTGTCCACATTTAAAATCTGTTCTGGCCACTCCAACAAAACCGCTGAAAAAGCCTGAGACTGAGTTGCACAAATAAATGTTGCTTCATACAATAACTGCCATTTTTAAGCACAATGTTTCTCTACAGCCATTCTTCCCACATAAACACATTTAAACAGCACAGTGACAGTTTTATAATTACACAATTAGCTTTACTGAAAAACACCAGCAAACGTTTTCATGGACTTATTGCTACTAAAGCCTCTTAATTTGAAATTTGACTATACGTTGTAAAAACAGGTTGCGCAAATTACCTACGGAGGCGATTGTTGTGAGGAGAAAATTTGCACAAGAGCACCCATAATCAAAGATGGTCTGATGTATGGTAGCATTAATTAGCTAATGAAATGTGTTGCATTTAGAATATGAGATCACAAGCTTTAATGGTGGGGCTAATTAAAGATTTTACACACACTGCCGTGCTTATTTTATCCTAAACAGCCACCGACTTCACAAAATAATTATGCTTGCAACAGCAAGGCATGAAAGGATATTAGCCCAAGTGACAGTATGTTTAAACATCCTTAGAATTTGAAGGGGTTAAGCTCATTCTAAAGTTAATTTCTTTCTCTTGTTGCAGTCCTCTCTGACTGTCAGCTAATTGTGAGCCAGCAATTATAACACGAGCCATTTTTATCTCATAGTAAATAATTCATCAGCTTACATTATTCAACAAGTGTAATAAGTGCAAAATACTGGTTAAATTAATAATTGAATGGCAATCATTAAAAAGAACACATCTCTCTCTCTTTCTCGTTTTTTTCCTGTCTAACTGGTCTAACTTTGCATGACTGCAGGGCATTTAGGCTGCCCGCTCGAGCCGTGCTGTTTGTGTTCTACTTGATGCTGCATTACTCACTATAATGATATCGATGTATTCTCTGCTAAAGCTCACAATTAACTCCTTTGCACAAGTGTGGAATACAGAATATGTACATTTTGGATCTTCTTTCTGTGTCATTTGAAAATAATGACAGACACATTCCCTGAGTTAAAATATTCACAAAAATGACACCACAGGTATTTTATTTGCCTGCTAAATATGAAACTATCAACTACCAGATGCCAGAAAATTGGTACATAATGTTTTAAGATAAAAAAGAAAGAAAAGAAAGTTTATGTTTTAATATTCTGGGCATTTTTAGATACACTTTAAAATAGCATCAGTTAGAGTGATACATAGTTCTCTATGATGCTTTCAACGTTTCACCTGATCTTTTTCCCTTGTAAGGTAACTACTGTTGTTCCATTGGCTTATCTCCAGAATCTGCTTATTTTATATGTTTATGACAACAAAGGGTGCAGAATAGCCCACAAACAATAACTTTACACAAAAATAAAAAGCCTTTGTGCCTTTTCTGATCTGCAAGTAAGCTAAACTTAGCTGACTGTGATGTAACTGTAATAAGTAAGATCTTTTCAGATGAGCCCAAACAGTGTCTGGCTGTGTCATCCCAGTGTCAGACAGAATGAGTAATTATGAATAGTCCTGGCCATGGCCAGCTCATCATCACTGCAGGTGAAAATGTGACGCTGTCTCCAGTTTTGGCTGCTTGGCCCTGCTCCTTTTACCACTCTGTGCGATGACACAGTGTGTCTGACATTAAGATAAGTCGGCAGAAAGAGACAAATAGTAGATGATGAACAGATGCCCACAGGGAGGGTACTGTGGCAGAGTGAGGTTCAGATTAGGTTAAATGTTGAATATATTAGGATGTCAAGCAGTAAGATGTCGTGCGGTAAATGAAAAGCACTTATCTGAAGAACAGGACAACTGCAGCTAATATAAGCAAAGCCAAAGTACAATGTTAAGCTGTTCAAACTCTTCAAAATGTTTATCAGGATCTAGATGACATAAAGACTGAACCAATGCTTAAGTATACGGTGTGTAAGTAGTACAATTCTCAGCTGATGAGATGATCTTACTAAAGTTATACAGCAGTTAAATCATGCATTAGCTGCAGTATCCACAACACCAGACCAAAATAAGTAAAGCAGCAGAGGTTTTCTGCTCCACAAAGAACTGCGAGAGATCAACTGTCAGCAGTGTGATGTAGAATCTAATAAGCTCCAGCACAGATGTTGCCAAAGCACTTGTTTCTCTTCAAAAAGAAAAAAAAAAAAAAAGAAGAGGATGGACCCTGAAAAGTGAACAAAACAAATTCAACAAGAGAAGGCTTGTACAGTACTAACTTTAAGTTCCCCTCTTTAGCATATTTTTTGACAGAGGTGACACTCACTTTTGTCTCCTGTCTTCACCACCTTTTTTCTAATTTTTTGACTTAGCCTATGATTCATTTGTTCAGACGGGGATGAATGTTATATAACTGTAAGAGACACTATGAGTCCTTGGGCTTTAAACAGGGGGGACTCTTAACCATAAAACAACTGAAAACTAATACATCTCATCACACAAAAGTGGAGAGCCGCTGATGTGTGTGTTTACTGCTCTGTAGTTTCTCTTTCCTAAACGTTGTCTTTTGTTTCATGCATTTTAAAAACTGAATAATTCCCATTCATCTCTCATTCTTTACTCAGTGCCTACATGATTTTCAGCTTATATATTCAACCCCTTTGTCTTCAGCACTTTATGTCTTATTAACTTTGTGTTGCTTTTCTGCTTCTCTGGCTTTTCCTCTTCTTTTTTATATGGTCTTAAATTATTTTCATTTTTTTAATCTCTCTCTGTTTTTTTCAGGTGTGCAGACCATATCTGCCTGAAAATATATGCTGGCTACCTTTCCAGCTAGCATGTGCTTGCTTTTCTCCTATGCCCTTTCCTTCTTTTCCTCCTCCTTCCTTCATTCATTTCTGTTGCGCTTAAATTGTTCAACCTCTTTATTTCTTTTCTTTTTTGACATCGTCATCCTCATTTTATGAATCACTACCTTCACCGCTGCCCCTCGCTTCCATCGTTCTTACAAATTTCTTTTCATTTACTGTATTATCTGAAACTGCCCTATCCTCTTTACTTCCTTTGCTTCATCCTGTCTTTTATACTGCCCTTGCCATTTTGGACATGACCATGGACTGACATTTATAGAGCTTTTCTGCCTTACTGCCCCATCAAAGAGTTTTTGTTTCCTTCACTCATGACTGCCACCTGCCTCCTTTTTTCTTTTTTCAACATTTCCTCCCTATTTATGTCTTTATAATCCCTATGTTCTTTTATAAGTCTATTAATTTCTCCTGCATTATCTCTTCCCCGTGATTGTGACTTCTTCCTTACAAATAAATAAACTCCTTTCCAGTTTATTTTGCTCACATTGATTTTCCTCCCACATTTTCTCTGCCTTTCAGTTCGCTTACTCTAACTTCTCACTTGGTAACTTTCTGCATTTTTCCCCATTTCCCACTCACTCTGTTTACTCCTTTCCATCTTTGCTCACTCCAACTCTCCCAAATTGAGTCTCCATTATAGTTTTTACAATACATGTATCTTTTCCTTCTCCACTCCTTGAAGACAAATGTTGAAGTGCAGTGAATTTCATCAGATTCCTCCTCTCCTCCACCACCTCTTACTAAGCCTCTCTTTTCCTCATTTCCTCTTTCTGGGAACAGTAATGCTTTTTCCTACTCACTGACTCTTCCAGTTCCAATCACCTCCTAAATAACAGCTTTATCAGAAAACCTGTCAAGCTTGTCAGCAGCAAATAGGAATATTCACACAATTTACTTAAAGATATCCTCTCTCCAGTTGTTTTTGAGTGCTAGATATCACTTGCTTTCACTGAGGGCTTTTCAGATGAAATGTTACATCTTGCAGGAGATGTCCTCTGTGAGCTTCTGATTGCCTTCATTTCACAAAATAGCTTCTGATATTAGAACAATTTAGCTCTGGGCTTATTAGGTTGAATCAGATAGTCATAATAGATTTGAGTCTGCAATACATTTTAGGATACTTTTGGAAATAGAAGTTAGTCACTAAACAAAAACACCATGTTATGGATTTAGGAAAAACAAAGCTACAATTGTTGCTTCTGGAGATATCGGTAAAAGGTCAAGTTGCTTACATCAGGCCCTTTTAACTGCATTAAAAAAAAAAACACCATGGACCAAGCCAGTTGCCGGGCAGGATAAAGTAAAAACTATGAAAAACTGCAGATGTAAAAAAAAAAACATTCAGTTTTCACAGTAGGAATTATGGTAAATAATTATCAATTCAAATAAAATCAAATATGCAAAGCGACCCTGAAAGTAGCTTACTGTTAAATCTGGCATTCCAAAAATCACTTAGAGCAGAGAGTACAATGCATCTATTTGCTCTTTAATTAACATAGTGTTAGGATTTGGGGCAGATCTGGGAAATCTTTGTCTGTTTAATTTTCCCCTCCCTTGTTCTCTCTCTCTCACTCACACACACACACACACACACACACACACACTCTTTTCTTAGAGAGAGGTGGGCAGATTACCTGAGCCTCCATCCACAGGCAGAGCTGCCTAATCCTTGGTTTGCTCTCTCACACCTGTGACTCATTGCGTTCATCAGTAAAGTGTATTTAAGTACACACAAAGACTTACCTGAAACCGAATCTCTTTCTTTCACCTCTGAGCCCCAGCCTGCTCACTAGCTAGCACTCTCATGCTTCAACACACTTCACTGACAATTAAGGACTCAAAGTTTAAATTGACTGAGCAATTGCAGCCTTCCTCTTCACTGTCATTTGTTAACTACCCCTCTCCGTCTTCGCAGACTCTCCTTGAACACTTCTTAGCAATCGTTAGGGTAACCACCTGTCCTCTATTCATCTTAATCCTGGTGTAAATAAGACTCTGTGAGCCTGCTCCTTGGGTCTCGTCTCTTTAAAACCATGACACAGCATATGACTTTCTTAGAGGCAAACAAGCTCTAGGGGGAGTATATTCATTCAGTTTCTTACAACACATTGTTGGTGATTTAAAAAAAAACTACTGTTGGTATTTACAAAGAGAGCACAGTGACAAGATTGCATGTAAAAGGTGGGACCTCAGAGATTTTTGCAACCAACCCGCTTGCATATGCATTTTTCAGATTTCCTCTCTAAAGGTGCAAAATATATCAATGTATAAGAAATAAAAATAAAGTAAAGTACAATAGTATTGCATTTGAATAAAAGTATAGAAATATAGAATACAGAAAAGAATAAGAATCAGTAGATTCAATGGTACACTTGTCAGTTTATTTGGGATATTACACTAAGATGTGACGAAAACATACAAATTACCAAGGCACCTCATCTTAGATTTGCTTTACCTGGAACCTCCAACCAAATGGAGTCACATAATATGAGCAGTAACAATTCAATTTTCGGTGTCAGGTTCTTTTCAACAACTGTGGCTGGAATTTCACAGCCTTCGCAGTGGGGTCCACAGTGAAATGAAGTGAAATGGCTTAGGGCAGAGGGATGACAACACTGACTTTAGACCCTATCTGGAAAATAATCTGGCCTTTAATGGACATCAGGCAGAGGTCTCAATATTAGCTCTTCATTCATCCTGATGTTTTAATTGGCTTGATAGCTGATAGCAAATGCAGATCTCATGAGATGTGCTTTTCTTATTAGAAGCTGCTCCTGTCGTGTTAATAAATTACCCGTAGTTGAATATATCCCTTAGTTCGCAACTTTATCCTACATAGATTTCCAAAGTCTAACCCAATAAGACGAATGAAATTAGTCTCCTATTGTCTGATTTTGATGTGCTCATGTGAACTGTAGCCTTAGTTTACTGTTCTTAGCTGACCATAGCTAAGAGTGTGTGTGGTCTTCCGCTGTAGTAGTCAATCTTTAGCCTAATGTTCAATATGTTATCCATTCAGAGATGCTAATCTGCACTTAGTTGTAATGAGTGGTTATGTCAGTTTTTGCCTCCTTCCTATGAGTTTGAAGCAGTCTGGCTATTTTTCTCTCACCCCTGGCATCAATAAGACATTTTTGCTCTGAGAACTGCCACTCACTGGATATGTTCTTACCATTCTCAATAAATCCTATATGGTTGTGCAGGAAAATTCCAGTAGATCATCCGTTTCCTAGAAAGCAGTGCCTAATATTGTAACACTATTGCAGCAATAGTATAAAAAACTAACATATAGAGCAGAATACTGACAAATACACTGAATAGTCATTTAATACGTAGTTAATTAGTGAAAACATCTTAATTTAATTTACAACCAAATATAAAGTTGTTGTTTTTTTCTATTCATATCAAGATAAAAGAAGAATTATTGGATATACTGTGGAGATAAGAATGGACGACACGGAGCTCTTAGTTCTCGCTCCTTCTTTATTCCTCCCCACACATCAACTGAACACATCGTGCCGCAAAACACAGCAACACACTTCCTCAACACTGGGTGTGAGAGGAGCCCTCTAGTGGTCCACCACAGTTTTAAGAACCCACGGTTTAAGAACCCTGTACGGCCCATCATATGGTGGATGCAGCGGAGTCCTATGGGCATCGTGCCTGACGAAAACAAAACAAGCAGAGTCCAACGACCTCAGAACAAAAGTGTCAGGCAGGCAGTGGTGCCAGGAACAGCAAAGTCCTGAGTCCTTTGGGGGGCAAAAAGGCAGCACAGATGATATCGAAACACGGAGTGGGGGCTCTCAGTTAAGAATTCCCCGGGGAACCGGAGGGGCTGACCGAGGACCAGTTCAGCCGGGGAATCCCCGAGGTCTTCTTTAACCGCGCTACACAATACCAGCAAAACCCACGAAAGACGGTTGACCCAGTCGTCATCCTGTTAGCTTGCTGTGGTGCGGTGGACCTTGACCCCCAGGCCGTCAGCCATGGCAGAACAAAGCTCAGAAACAAACTGGGGGCCCCTGTCCGAGGTAATGTCAGCAGGGGGACCGAAACGCGAAACCCACGTTGACAAAAATGCTCTGGCCACCGTCACCGCTGTCGTGGACGCCAGGGGTACCGCCTCTGGCCACCTGGTCGTGCGGTCCACCACAGTCAAAAGATGCGTGAAAGCCTGCGACTGTCGCAAGGGACCAACCAGGTCCACATGAACGTGATCGAAACGCCTACCGGGGACGCAGAAATGTTCAAGGGGTGCCTGCATGTGCCGGTGGATTTTCGAGCGTTGGCATGAGATACAAACCGCAGCCCAGTCTTTCACTGTTTTGCGAAGGCCCGGCCAAACCAACCTGGCGCTAACCAGCTTGACCGAGGCCCGGACGCCTGGATGAGAGAGGGCATGCACCGAGTCAAAAATACGACGACGCCACTAAAGGGGAACCACCAGGCGGTGGCAGCCGGTGGAAACGTTGCAAAGCAGGCGCGGACCGCCGTCCCACACGGGGGTGTCCTCCAGCACGAGGCCCCTTTTTCGTTGACAAGGACGTCCGGGACAGCACATTGCTCAGCGGCCATGGCAGCATAGTTGACGCCGACATACACTGGAGAAACCAACACGCATCCCGGAGCGTACGACTGAAAAAGGCAAGCGGTTGCTAGAGACCTGAAACCTGCTGTTCCAACATGGCACCCACTGCCACGTCGGATGTGTCGGTGGTCAACACGATCTCCGCTGATGGAAACGGGTGGGCCAGCAGGGTGGCGTCAGCCAGCGCAGATTTGGCTGCGGAAAACGTGTGGATGCGTTCCGGCAGCCAGTCAACAGGATCTTTGGCTGTTTTACCTTTTAAGGCAGCATAGAGCGGCTGTAGCAGGTGGGCAGCTCTGGGGAGAAAGCAGTTGTAGAAATTGATCATCACCAAGAACTCCTGCAACGCTTTAACTGACGTGGGACGCGGAAAAACCAAAACGGCCTGGACTCTGTCAGGCAACGGAACCACACCCTCAGCGGAAATGCGGTGCCCGAGGAAATCCAGAACGGGCAACCCAAACTGGCACATCAACTGGAAGGGTTGATGATCAGGCCATGCGCTGCCAAACGCTGGAAAACCTGGCGCAGATGGAACTGGCGAAAAGGAGCTCTTAGTTCTCGCTCCTTCTTTATTCCTCTCCACACATCAACTGAACGCATCGCGCCACAAAACACAGCAACACACTTCCTCAACACTGAGTGTGAGTGGAGCCCTCTAGTGGTCCACCACAATACCTTCGCTTTGTCCTGAATAGAAATGATTTTCAATTTGACCTCAATTTAAAATGACAACACATTTAAAAAGAACAACAATAAGAGCTAGGAGCAAAAGCTTTCTATGAAAGGTTACCAGGGAACTGGTAGAGGCAAGGGAAACAAAATATTTTAAGAATTAAGCAAATTGCTTCTTAGTTCACATATTTAAATTGAATAATTAAAATAATTAAATTTAATTAAAATATTAAATGTTCAGTCAAAGACTTTTTCTTACAACACTACTCCATGCTATTTATCTCTATTAGAGGCCTCTGGATTGCAGCCCATCTTGCATCCAAAGTTCACTTAAAACAAAAGAGTGAACAAAAACATCTACAGCCAGATCTGAATATAAGGCGCTTTTCATATGTTTTGTGAGAGATTCCCTGCACTAAGAAGAAGATTAGAAGAAAGCCAGGAAGGATTTGCTGACAGTTGTTAATTGGTTTGTACTGTTAAAGCCAGGTGCGATGTCACCTCCTGTCTGTGAGAGGAAAGGAGCAGGAGGAGCAAAAGGCAAGGAAGAGGAGGTGTCAGAGAGGGGACAGCAGGGAGCTGGAGTATCGATCCACGTCACGTTAAGATGACCTACAGACAACTCCGCTGGGAGAAGCTGTCAGCTCACTGTCTAAGTATATGCCTTCTCTTCCTGTTTGCCGCTAGTTTGGGCTTTTGCTCTCTCTACCGGTCTCTGACTCCTTTCTTGGGGTAAATTCAAGGCTCTTTTGAATTTCCTAAAGTGTGAGTCCAAACTATAAATAAATGTATTTGTTCAGCTATTCAAGACCTTCGCCGTTTGCAATGGTTTATTAGTTCTGTACTATTGTAGAAACATGATGTTGCAACATGGCAAACTGTAGAATTATTGCTAGTCGTAGTTAAAAAATTTTGATCTTAACACTGACATGACTAACATATGAAGGGATTGCTAACACTAGCTGCTTGTTTCAAACAGGGCGTAGCATTGTCTTGCTAAAATATGCAAGGCCTTCCCTGAAGAAGGTACTGCCTAGATGGGAGCAGGTGTTACCATATATACCTTTCAGCACTGATTGTCCATTTCCACATGTGCAAGTGGCCAGTTCCACTGCACACCCATGCAATCACAGAACCAGTGCTGAGTACTGATAACAAGTCTAATGGCCCGTCTCCTCTTTAGTCCAGAGAACCATGTTTTCCAAAAATTCTGAATCATGTTCACTTTTCACGGTGGAGCTTTAATTAACCTAAATTGGTTTGCATAATGTTCCTCCAGCTGTTTCTCTTCAGTACCACTGAATTTTCCAGCCTTTTGTGTTGCTCTCACATGAGCTAATATTTTTATTGAAATGGTGGATTTTCACATTTTAAACATTTGATGTGGTTTTTATGTTCTATTGTGAATAAAATGTGGTTTGCTGAGGTTTACAAGTCTTTGCATTCTGTTTTATTTGCGTTCTGTTTTATTTGCGTTCTAAGTGTACACAGTGTCCCAATTTGAGATTGAGGGTCACTGAATATGAAAAACTCCATGCAATCACCAAGCAACCACCATTTCCCCCCTTTTTTTGTGGGATTGACACTTGACAAGACAGCACTATGTAACATCCTGAGAGCACGCGGAACATTCAGCAGACATGAACCAGCCATCATTCTCATTGACTGCCCATCCTCACCTCATCATCCTTTTGCAGACTTTTCTTTGCTATCACTCTTTTAATCCAGATGAATGGGATTCTGGAACAATAGCCTTCATGTCAAAACTTGAAGTCAAAACAAAAAGTGCTTTAAAATGTAACAGACCCTCACAAATCATTTAAAGACTTTGAAATGAGACTGTTTGTTTTAGCTGCAGGATTACGGAGAAACATCAACCGCAGGACTCCCAGAGTAATGCTTAACTTTCAAACATTGACTTCGATATTGTTATATTTTTGCTTGCATTGTTTTATTTTATTTTTTTGCAGTTAAGGATTTAATACTTGGCTGCACTACTGTTTCTTACACTACAGTGTAAAAGGGGTTATAAAAAAAGTTTTGTTGGGAATTTACTTTTTCTGACACACACAAGCAGACTAAAATCATTATTCTCACACACAGGCATCCCAACTTCTGACTCCCTGCCTAGAGGGAGACGGGAGTCTTTGACAGGCAATGTTATATATGTCTAATCTCCAAAGCCAACCTGGGAAAGATGGATGATACTTTTTTCTTTCCTCTCTCGCTGTGTCTTTGTGCTTCTGTCTTTGACCGCCATGCTCCTCCTTCCTCAGGCTGTTTGTACTCAGTGTTTCAAGTCAATGTGTGTGAGCATGTTGTGTGTGTCACCAGTACACCTTAGAGGTCTTTAGATGAAAGTCTGTTCATTGACATTTTAAAGGCCAATTACTAAAGAGCTTTCTAAAAAAAACAATTCTACTGTGCTTTGTATATATTAAAAGCGTGGCAAACACGCTTTGTAGGCTAAATAGGTGTAACGTACTGGCTAAGTTACAGTAACAGATTTCTAGATATAGCCAGTGCCAGTCAGTACTCTGTGTTTAAGGATAATATTTGTTGCCACACAGCTCAACACAGATTTTAATCGTCTCAAGAGGAAAAAATGACAGGAGCATTGAAGACTCCCAGTTAAAAAAACTAAGCCTAACTTAACAGTGCACAGACTCTGAAAACCCTTAAAGTTTTTCCTCTCGATTCTGTTTGTAAATAATGTATTCTGAATTTAAAAAATAGTAAAACTTGATTTGAATATTGATTTTCCTCTCAGGTAAAACCCGTTTTAAAATGTTTTAAAGAAATTTGGTAGCCAGTACAAACATGCATGCACTCTGAGATATTTTATACACCCGCATGTGTTTTCACTTGATTGGTTTGATTAGGCTCCTTTTAGAGGCTGTGTGGGCATGTACAAATTGGTCTTTCTCCTGTTGCACCTGTTTGCAATCTTAAGCTATAGACTGTGCTGAGTTCAAAATGACATATGCAAGGGTGGCTCATGACTATCTTGTACATTTTAAAGTCATCTTAAGAAATAGTTCTTAATGCTTTCTGGAGGCACCTAACTGAAAGCACAAGCCAGTGTTGTGTTTACGCATATAAAACACATATATTACGCATATATTATTAAATAACCAATTTTAAATTGTATGTTTGGGCACTTTCTTTCTAACAGCCTGTTGCAGAAACATATCATTTGTTGCTATTTTTTTCCAGTTGAATATGAAAAATGTCAAAGATACATTAGCACAGGGATAAAAAGGTAGTTTTGATCCAACAAGGTAATTTGCAAAGAGCTATCAGCCAAAAACTTAGTATGTCATGTGATGGCGTGCAGTTTGTCCTGTGTATCTGCAGCAGAGAATAGCATCTGAAATTAATGTCCTTAAATAATAGAAAAATAATCCACCAAAGACCTGGCACAAGTCCTGAGAGATACATCTTGCCCTTCAGTTGATCCATCAGCTGTTCAATGAAGCCTCATTAGGAATGGTCTCAGTGGAAGTATGGCTGTCAAGAAGCTATTCTTAAGGAAGGGAAAGAACAGAAACAATTTTGGGAGCTTGTTAAAATTGTACTGCTTTTGCTTTTCATACTGTATTTCAATTCAGTTTGATTCGTCTCAGTAAATAAAGGTAAACATGATGTAATATATAACCTTCTGTTGCTGCTATGAAGAAGAAATGAATGAGAGGCTACATTCAGAGCTCTACTATATGAGCACCTTTTTCACCTAATTCCTGTGAGATTATAATATTATTTTATGCCATGTTAGACCCCTAATTAAAGTTTGTGAATTATTATGTAGTTTTAGTTTGCATTATTCTCCTGAATTAGAAGGTGGTAACTATTGCATTTGTTAAACTGATTTGCATTACATTAGACTGCTGATTTATTGTGAATGAATGATATTGTTTTATGATGCATTATACTGCTGAGTTATAAGAAATACTGTTCGCAGAAAGTCATCGCCTTATTTGTCTGATTAGAAGAGAACAGAACATACTGGAGTTTTCTGCCCCATCTCAGCAGGAGCAGATAAACAGGGAGCCAAGGTCGTAGCTTAGGCGCCGTGTGAGAAAGCATGTGAATGTTTAGGCTTTTATGATAAGGTGGGGGCCACTAGAGGCTATAAGAGTTTGATCAATGCTCCACCATTTTGAGATCTGATGCTGTCTGCGTACGGTGTCCATCTCCCACGCGTGTGATCATTAAAATCATCGTTTGACTCAACTCGGCTGGACCAGTGTTGTTATTGTGGTTTTTCCTCTTGTATCCATCCCCAATATTTGAATCCATAACATTCCATTAAAAATGCTTCAAAACATTGTAGAGGTCCAGATGAGCCTTGTTAGTTACCAGAAGTAAAACCTAGCAGACAAAGATAGACTCTTTATGTGCATGCATAACTGTCAGTCAAATGCAGGCGCACACTGCTTTAAGCTTTAACAGAATATAAATAGGTATAATAGGTATGAAAAACTACAAGGCTATAAACATAATAATTTTATCTTTAATTTTGAACACGTTAACATAGCAGCCTGTGAGGTTTGACTTGTTTTTGCAGCCAGTTTGAAGTGACTGTTCAGTTCAGTCTAATAGCCTGCTCCATATAGAAGACGATGCTGACCCTTCTGCTCTGACAGGAACCAAATTACATTACCAACATTTAGCAGAGCTTGTGCACGACAAACTTCTCTTACTTTGACTGAAGTTGCGCTGAACTCCAGCAGCACTGTGTTTACCTCAAAGATATATATATTTTCCCACTCTTCACTCCTCCGCTCTCTTGTACAAAGCCAAGAAAAGTGACTCACTCTTTTACATAAAACCCTGGATGAAGCTGTCATTATGGGGCAATTATTATAGAAAAACTTACTGTATGAAAGCCATTGATCCTTTCAACAGCAGGGAGCTCCCATCTCCTGCTGACACACAGCTGGACGGCTGTCCTTTCTTCAGCAGCTTTTTGATTGCAGATCTACGGGGGAAAAGGCTGTAATACTGAGGAAATTATGTTGAATAAGGTGAAATTGAGATGCATACAGGATAATTATCAGTCACTCTGCTGCATGGCAATCATGGCCAAAGGCACGAGGCACTGATTGGTGGCCTGCTGCACATGCTTAGCGACAGCTGTGTGTGTGTGCGCTGTAGGTGCTCGCCACATGCTTGAATCATTATACAAATGGCATGCTTGCATGTTCAAATGGATCAAGCATCACTGCTCAGTTTCTGTTTCTAGATGCTCACATACTTGTTGAATGCGTTGCACAAATACACTTCAAAGAAATGGGAAAGATTTGGGTTAACGACAACAAAATTACAGTGCATACTGACATAATATGGGTATTAAGGTAAGATTTACAACCACTCATAAGACGCCACTATATATACAGTAATATACAGAGTCATGAAGTTTTGATATTCTTTTTCCAGTGACCGATATTTTTTTAAACCATGTCTAGATATTTTCTGACTGTCAGAATGTTAAACTATGCATTTCTTCCCAGGAGAGTCCTTCAGATTGCCATTGCAATTCATGCTGTGTGCATCATCGACATCCACCTCCTTTTTCCTGTTCTGTAGACAGCATTTCATTCCTCCTTCTCATCACAGTTTGTTCTCATGCCTTCCTCCTGTCTTTCTACCCACAGCTACGTCAGCTCTCTCCTGCATCTTTTTCTCAGCTTCTCAACATTGTAATTACCGTGTTTTCTCTCCTCTCAATGTGATAATTAATATCAAAAGAGGAAAAACTAAGACTTTGTTGAGTTTTATGTGCAGCCAGCAGACATCCTCATTGGAAAAAAAAATCTTGTTTGTTTTCTCCTTCTTCTTTCAGACATAAGAGCTTACCAGAAAGCCACAAACATATCATTCATGTTCAAACTCTTCACTGAGTGTCTTTTTGAAACTCAGTGAGATTGCTTGTTAGACTTACACACACAGTTATAAAGAGAGCATAGTCTTTTTGGTAAATAAAGGAATCAAAGATATGATTACGTTATTTACAAATAGAGAGCTGTCCAAAACTCGTGAGCCAACACGGTTTATATTTTGCTAAGAAAAATTGGTGCACCAATTCAATGAAAAATGCAATTATGGCAATTCAGTATACAAGGGAAAAACAGAATGTAGGGTTTGAACAAACCTCAAAGTCAATATCTGGTGTCATCATGTTTATTCTTTAACACCTTACCTCTCTTAGGGAAACTGTCTTTAAATTTCTTCAAGCAGTCTTAAGGAATACTTCTTGAAGGACATTCCAGAATTCTTCTTTAGATTTTGGATGCCATTTCTTTGGCTCTCTACTAATACAATCCCGCACTGCTTCAATGGTGAACTCCAGGCTCTGGAGAGGACAATTCATGAGTGATAGTATTTTTATATTTCAGTGTGTTTGGCTTTATTGTTATGTTGAAAAATGAAGCTGTTGCCAATCAGATGCTTTCAAGATGGCACCCTATATTGCCAAAGGCTTTTGCTCACTTACCTTTGCTAACATATGCGACCCCATTCTTTATCCATAGGATTTAATATGATTCCAGCCCACCACACACATACACCAACACACCATAATTCTCTTTTCCACCAAACTTTACACATGGCACAATAAAGACAGACAAGAACCATTTTCCAGACTGTGAAGCACGATTCATCACTCCAGAAAACACGTCTCCACTGCTTTAGAGTCCAAAGTACTTTACACTACTTGATCCGGCATGTTTTATTATGCTTGGTGATGTAAGGCTTGGATGCTCATGAGCATCCAAGCCTTACATCCATGGAAACCCATACTATGAATCTCTGTATGTACTGTTCTTGAGCGAATCTGAAGGTCACATAATTTGAAGGTCTCTA
>NW_005187455.1:3075185-3076392 GCF_000239375.1 Pundamilia nyererei
TTTAAAAAAAATTATAAAAAAAAAGTCTGACTCCTTGTAAGCAAAATATAAAGAAACAAGATCAAAGATCATTACAGGAAGAAAATTATACTCAATCACTATGAAATGGAAATTCGCTGTATTTTACGATTTTTCAACAGGCATCGTAAGACACCCCCAGTTGTCCTGTAAGAGGTCCTTCAGAATTCCAAGATGGCGGCATCCATCGGAGTGTGCTGTGCCCTCCGCATCACACTTGGAGGTGAATTATTTCGCCCTTTTTTCTGTTTCACAGCTTTTTAAACATAGCCCATTTTATAAAGTGCAGTGTATTTATTGTCTTGATGTTTTTGAATTGTTACTGTTTTGCTCCGGTTTGCTTAGTTGACCCGGAAGAGCCTGTCATCATCACTCACATCGTGAAAATTGCTCACTTCAGCCAAAAACCTGAACTGCATTCACTAACAGCAGCATCCAGGGAGTTAAATTGAAGACATATTCAGCAAATTGTGTTCATTTTTGGGTGGTACTGTGTCTGTGTTGCAATCGATTTTGCTATGCCCTAAATATTGATCAAGTAACAGAATGTAATGGTTTAAATGTGAAACTGGTTGTTCTGAGAATTATTTCTGCGAAATAGACTTGAAAGAATAGCTGTGTGCTTCATAAAGTGTCGCCTTTGTTAGGTACACCTTGCAGGTGTATAATCTAGTGTTTGTAGCCTTAAAGCACTTATTTCTAAGCCTGTTTGATTCTGCACTGCTTATTCTATAATTCTTCACCGTACGTTTAATTGTATGGTGTTTTCCAGCTGTTATTTTTATGCATACTTCAACTTTGGTATTTTACTGTTCTTGGGGGTCTTGAAAGGCGCCTACAAATAAAATGTTTTATTGTTATTATTTATTATAATAATTTCTGACCATTAAAAAAGAACAAAATGTGATAAATAACATTTTATCAGTGATTGCCATTGCTGTTTTAACAAGTGTCATTGATGACAAAAAAGAAAGAAAGTGTCAATCTCTTGCCACAAAGTGGCAGCAACATTATATCCAGTGACACAGCATAGGACAAATATGAGCAGAAACGTAGCCCAGGTAGTGTTTTCTCTGGAAATCCGACGTGAAAGTCGAGTGTAACTGCTTAACAATAACCAAAGTAACTTCACCTTGTAGCTCTTCAGGAGTCTGCACAGTATTGTCACATATAAAAACTGAAAAAAAAA
>NW_005187455.1:3076711-3092409 GCF_000239375.1 Pundamilia nyererei
ACAACAACTTGGTGGTTTATATATCCTCATTTAACGTATTCTCTTTGGTTATTAGCCCAGCTGTTGACTTGAGTGGACATACTTTCATGACTTTATCTTTGCATGTTGTCATCATGCAAGTAATGCAGTTTTAATAAGATCTGCCTTTTCTTTGGTGTCTTTGGTGTACAGGTGCAGCATCTCTCCGTGCTGTAGGAGGAGTTGTACAGGCGTCTCTCTTGGCAAGTCGAGCCTCAGCTGCGTCTCTGCAAAGACACTCTGCACTTTCACCGCTCCCTCCAACAACATGGCAGCAAACAAGACACGGCAGCTTCTTCAACAAGCGTAAGTTTATGAAATTATGATTTTGAAAACTCTTCTCTCCAGCCATCATCCTCCCACTATAATATTAAAAGTACACCATAGCATGACTTGCAAAAGCATAGCTGTTTAGAATGTTTTAAGTTGTCTCCTTATATAACACGGGTTATAACAGGGATGGCCCTGAGTTTCAAAACTTATCAACTACTCCATTTCAAAAATGAAAACAGTAGCAAAGCACAAGTATAACAAATCCCAAAACAACAAAAATGAAAAACACAACAGTTCATAAAATGTATTTTCCTTAAGTGTTGTGAATTAATTGGATCAGTGGAACATATTAACATTATTAACACTTACTCATGGTCAGTCTGAATGGGAGAAAATCTCAGTAGTGACGTTCTTCAGGCTTTGCTTAAAGCCTGTACAACAATCGAGACAGTTACAGGTGATTTCTTGAAACCAAATGTTAATGGGTGTAGGGCTGGGCCATATCATACCGTTCACGGTAATACCAGTATAATGTTGGGCAACGACAAGAAAATGAAATATCGCGATAGAATGTGGGTAAAACGCGCATACGCAGTGCCTGTGTTTACATACGCACATGGCTGCAACGCCGAATGAGAAGAGCGAAAGTGGATCGTTAAATGAAGCGGATGAACCAGAATGGGTTTGTAATAATGCTGCAGCTTCAGTGGTGTGGAACTAGTTTAGCTTTCGTCCGTCAGATACACAACAAAGCACTATTTTTGGTAGAGCATGCTAGCGGACCATCGTTATTACTGTGTTGTTTGATTTTAAGTGTGCCGTATTTTCCAATCCTTTGATTTTTCTGAAAATCGACAGTGCCCCTTATAATCCCGTGTGCCTTATATATTAATTCTGGTTTTCTTTACTGACCTCGAAACGATTTTATGTCGTACACGGCGCTCGAAAATCTGTCAAATGTTTTAGTACGACTTTGCTAAGCTACGAACCTGCACCACTTGATGGCTTGTCGGAGCATTACGGCTATATTAGGCAGGAGCCTCGCGGAGTGATACGTACTGTGCTTCAACATAATATTACCGTATTGTGTGTGTATACCTCTTTTTCAGTTTTGTGGATATTATACATGGTTATGCTGAGGATATGTCGGCCAATTTCCACTGGAAATGCCTTTTGGTTAAACTGTCAGCAAGGAATTTGCATTTGCACTGTTAAATTTTTATATAACTTTAATGCACATTAAAAAAACAGCTGCTTGTTTAAGTGAAAATACATTGTTGGTTTTTTTTGCCCTAATAAAATTGTGGAGTTGTAAAGTATTTTGTCTAGAGATGGACCGATCCGATATTACGTATCAGTATCGGTCCGATACTGACCTAAATTACTGGATCGGATATCGGAGAAAAATAAAAAATGTAATCCGATCCATTAAATATCACAAAAGCACCTCACAAAACTTGCAACACCCCGTACTCACCTCAGAACGTTAGCACGTCGGAGCAGTATGCATCACGTGATAGAGCGGCTGTGGCATGCGGGACCTGTTGGTGGTCTGGATAGCATGTGGAGCTTCGCTAGCAACCCGGCATTTCATCTCCGACAAAGTTATCCCGAGAGAAGTAAAGCAAGTGTTTATGTCCATCTCTGAATGTTTGTAAAAAATTCCTGCGTTAAGCTTAACAAATGATATATGGAGCGACTGCCTCTTCTTGCTGCTACTTCAATCATGAAACTGCTTAATGATCAGCTGATCGGCTTTTCTGTCGCGAGTCCGTCCCTCATGTTTGTTTTTGGCCCACTTTGCACCAGAAAGAGGAAACCAGTGGATAAACAACAGCAGCACGTTTAAGCTTGATAAGCTGTTGTTAGAATTTATTTAATGTTACTTTCTACTCGAGGATCTTTTTCTAGCTGACGGCTGGTAACTGTGCAGGGGCGGATCTAGCAAAGTTTAGCCAGGGGGGCCGATAGGGCGTAAACAGGGAAAAGGGGGCACAAAGACATACTTTTCTTTCTTATTCTCATTTAAAATGTCTAGCTTTTAATAAATAATTATCTGACACCCAAAGTTTTAATTTGATGTAAAATGAATAGAAGTCCATTACTGTATATAGTAACTATTAAGTCTAATATATATACTCTAGTAAGCTATAGTACTTTTTCCTTTGGGAAGGTACCATCTGTGCAGTCTGCAATTTTGTTGAAGAAAGATGTTGATTCTATTTAATATTTTAATATATTGAAAAATAATTGATTTCTGTGCATTTTTTTTCACACTGCATCAAATTAAGATTGATTACGTCGATTAAGCATCATGAGGTGGCGCGTGAGGGGTGGTTCCCTAGTTTTTATTTATTTATTTTTGTTGTTGCTGGGAGTTGGAACCCTATTAGTTAGGTTGCTTAATATTTACGCTAAGTACTCTTTAAAATACCAGAATCGGAGGATGGTGTAGGTTTAAGTTTATTAGATTGATCAGTATTGCTGAACTATGAAATATTTTTTTGCATACAGGTATAACAGAATAGCTTTAGTGTAGTTGTTGTTTTAAACTTGAGTATGAACTTATACAAAATGCAGCAAGATATTTTAAAAAAACACTATATCGGATTCATATCGGTATTGGCAGATATCCATTTTATGATATCGATATCGGTATCGGACATAAAAAAGTGGTATCGTGCCATCTCTAATTTTGTCTAGTGTCAATTACATCGTCAGTTATATCATTATCGCAAATTTTCAAATGTATATCGTGATAAATATTTTTGGTCATATCGCCCTGCTCTAAATGGGTGCATATTATTATAGTGTCCGGATTCATCTGGCCATGTTCAAAGGGATGTTCTCACTGGTAAATGCACGTTAGCAGAGCTTGTTTGGAATTCATGTCAGGACTGATGACAGTGTTTGAAGTGGGCATATATGAAGCTGTCAAAACATCTCTTTTTATCTCCTGCTTTCTCTGCCATGCTTCATCACCCGCTTCATAACTACTCCTTTTTTCAGTCTTAATCATTTACAGTCAATGCCTCAGCATTTCTCGTGTAATTAAGAAAATGTTGTGCCTGTCAACACGTCACACTTTCAGTTTGAATTGTGATTACATGAAAAACACACTGTCAAACAGCCTGTCGCGTTACATTGACTCTGTCCCTGGCTTGTATTTCTCCAGGAAGACTCTTTAAGTATTCGCTTATAAATATTTAATTGGGCTATTTAACTTTTTATTGTGCATGTTGCTTACTGATTTTCAGATATGTCTGAATCAGTGGATGTACTGCAGATCCTAACTTGGGCCTTTGGTGATGAATTACCACTTTACAGTGATTGCTGTATAGCCACTGCAAATTTATTGGCTTTTAGTTACGGTCCCTGGTGCTCCCTTATGTCACTTACTGGACATCCTTATTTGTGGCTTTTAAAGGGGCAAGGCTCCAAGCATTCTCACATTACATTAGTTAGATCTTACATTGTGAGATTACTGTTTAAAATTTTTAATGTGTGATGTCAGCTCTGAGAGGACGGACCCAAATTCTGATATGTTTATGATCTTTTGACTCCTAAGTTGGTGAGTTGAGCGAAAGTCAAGGTGAAGGTGTGGCAGATGAGTAGTTAAATCTACTCTGCTGGCAGCATTTTTCCTGCTAGCAGAAGAGACACTTGTTTTAATAAGACTGTTTCAGGTGTGTCTTATATTTTAATCTGTTTCAAATTGTTGTCACTGCTAACAGTCCTCTGGTATTAGCTCACTCAGTGAGGTGCTGAAAATAACTATCGTCTTGTTTTGTCTGTCCAACAATTACAGGAAGCCCCAAATACAAATTTACCCCAATGTGAGACCAAGAAAAGCAGTGAATTCTCACATTTGAAAACGTATTTAATATTTTCATTTTTTAATCAAAAGTCATTTAAGTGATTTATCAGCTGTCAAATACTAATCATTTAGTTTTATCTTGTGTATGAATTGTTTTAGGTCTCAAGTAATCAGAAAAACAAATCTGTCATTTACTGACAGTGAAATTCTAAAACCTTTAATGCATTTGGAGAAAAAGGCTAGTTTCATACAGCTAATCTGTAGAAAACAAACATTTAAAGCCTTTTTTACATTTTCATGTAAGAAAAATAAAACTTTTAAATATGTGAACCATAAAAGATGTTGAGAAAAGACCTTGATAAGAGTGACAAGAACTAAACAAAGGTAAAATCACAGACAGTCTGAAAGATGGTTGTAACTACCAGGACTTTAACCATTGGTTTCTGAAGTCTCTAGATTTTCACCACCATGTGGTGGATGTGACAAGAGGTGTGGCTTGGACTGTGAAACCGCTTCTTCACTGCCTAACGGCTTGTCAGTCATAACTCAATAACCATCCACAACCTTGGATAACCTTTATTCTCAAACATGGTATGACCATTTTTGTTTAATGTGTGTGTGTTTAACTGTGAGTGTGTGTGTGTGTGTGTGTGTGTGTGTTTACAGTAACGGCTGAAGAGCTATGGAGAGGTGTGTTGGCTGAGTCCGGTGCTGGAGCAAGAAAGGGTCGAGGGAAGCGTACCAAACGCAAACTAAGGAGAGATCTGAACCGAGGACAGACCATTGGAGAGGGTGAGACTTCCACTGCGTGCCTTTCTTTAATTCACTTCTTGACAGAAGAGTAAAGCTGGTAAAACACAGAAAATCTAATTCCTATAATTTTCTCTTTAAATAATACAATTGAATTGTCTAAATGATTTCCTTTGTTCTGAAGTGCATAAATTTCTCCTGCTCAGCTGTTAACACAAGCGCTGCCAATCACACACTGACACTCACGCTGAAGCTAAGAAGCAGCTGATGAGGATGACAAACTAGAATATTCATTACTTAGTGTTAAATTATTAATGCTCTGCAAGAGAGCATCCATCATTTTGGAATCCCACAGAGCTCTCTCAGGTATGGAAGATAATGGGAACAACTATTTTCACTCGGTGTCCACAGCTGTCAACAGCTGTTTGCATCCACACACTGCAAGTATCATGGCCTTAGATCCATATATACAAAGAAAATACAAATGTTTGCAAAATAATTAGTACTAATTTCTCTTCCTCTCATTCTTTATTCCTGTAATTGATTTCCTTTTTTTCTCTTTTTAACCTCCAGGTCGTGGCGGTTTTCTGTGGCCTGGACTCAACAGTCCAGTGTTCAAGGATGGCGCTTTGCAGAGCATGAGTCGAAGAGGCGAAGCTGAGCAGCAGGAGGTTCAAGCTGAACTAGGTGAAGACACACAAATATCCCATCACATGTCACCGTTATCTGCGCAGAAGCACAAAATGATCACAAACCTGTGCAACTTTATGAATGCACTGACATTTTGCCAGCTATGTTATCCAATATCACAGCTGTCCATCAGTTGTCAGCTTATATTCCGCTTCTGAGCGTTAGAAAAGCCAAAGAAAAATCATTTTTCTGGAAAAATAAATTAACTTTTCACGAGCCACCAAGAAGGAGCGGTGGGGGTAAATGAGGTCTTAATCTTGAAAAACAGAAGCGCCACTGTTGGGACATAGAAGCCGCTAATTTGTCTCCACTGTGATCTCATTTGTTAATAGTAATTACACAGTTAATTTGACATTGACAGATAGCACCTTTGATGTTTATCGTGTTGTGCTCCTTGTAGTCAGCTGTGACCTCTGCAAAAATTCATCTGTTGTGTTTTTCTGCAGTGCGTCAGAGGGACGAGTGGGACAGAAGGAGGAAGATGAAGGTGAAGAGGGAGAGAGGCTGGACAGGAAACTCCTGGGGGGGAATCAGCCTGGGGCCGCCTGACCCTGGACCCAATGGAGGTAAATCATACCTAAATGCTCACAAAGTCTTGCTGTTATACCGTTACACTGTTAAAATTAATCAACTATACTCAAAAAGTATTTCAACCAAAAAACCTTTTGTCATCTTAATAATGCTATATAGAGCTATTTATCACTTTGACTCTCAGGTCAATCTGTTGACAGCAAAGGAGAGGTCAGAGGTCAATGATATTTGAAATCGTCCCACAGTAATGTAGTTAATTATGTAGGTATAGTTTTAAGGCTTTTTGTCAATTTTCAACTCTAAATCATTAAGTTGTAGACCGTGGTGGATGCAAGCCAAATTTTAATGGATTTTTAACATGACCCCACTCATTGCTCTACACCCATTCAAAGTTTTATCAGAACCTTTCGAACTACTGCGTTTACAAGTAAAATGAGCCGTAAATGCTTTCAAAAACATGACCTACTTGGTTTAGGTAACAGTGTCCTTCAATTTGCTCCTTGTTGTATTTACAACAGTCTTTAGTGAATCCAGAAAAGTAACAGAACAAAATACAACCAGCTTGAGCTGACCGTCACAGTGCAGACATCTCCACCTCACTCTCATGGAGTAACAGGAGTCTAGATCATGACACAGCAGGTCTCAGAGGGGCACCTCACTTAGATATACACTGAAAGACACAGCGAGATGTAATGATGACTATAGTGATGGAGAGAGATGAGGTGAATGAAGCAATACAAGTGTAATAAGAGGCATGCTGGGTGTGTATGTGTGCGATAGAGAGAGAGCAGAAGGAGGTCAGCATGGGGGCTCACTGCTAGAGATGAAAATGAGAATTTGACAAAAGTGTCAAATGGGACACTTTCCTAATTTAGAAAGACATCCCTCTCTTTTTTGCTCTCTGTGGCTTTCCTGTTCACTCTTTGTCTTTTTACCCCAGATTTCTTTTCCTATTCCCATTCCTCATCTCTTCCAGTCATTTCTCAATTCATTATTTTCTCTCTTCCATTTCCTTTTCCATCACCCTCTCGGCTTCTCGTTCCTCCCACGCTGTTTGCCTTTTTCCCCCCTGTTCCTGTACAAGAAACCCAAATGACCACACTGTTACTTTGCAATGAACCATGCAGGGCTGTTGGTCCATCACACCTTGAATGGAATGTCTTATAACCACAGCCTTAAAACTCAATTTACAGCACACCACAGCTGTAACCTGTAACCTGATGTGCCACTTCCCAGAAATGTGACTACAAATCACAGTCATGTGGACCATGACAGCAATGATAGGTCCTTATAATTGGTTGGGACAAGGATAAAGTCTCTGTGAAGCAAAATGTAACAGACTGTAACTGTATGTAGCTTGTTCAGAATGCTAACACAAGCATCAGTATTTTCATCACATTTTCTTGGTATAAAGTTTGTATATGAAACTTGTTATTTTTAATTCTTTTTACAGATCCAGATGTCAGTCTCCTGACACATTTTTGCCTAGGATTCTGTTGTTTTTGTTGTTGCACATTATCTCCCGAATCAGTTGCCTCTCTGGTGCTTTTTGAACTAAAGGAAAAGTGATTATTGTCACATTTACATTATTTTTATGTAGACTTGGTACCGACTTCGAAGTTATCCTACTAGAAAGAAATCGCATAATGAGTGTCATGAATTGCCGATAGCTTTAAAACATCCTATTGTGATTGTTCTTGAAACAAATTTGCTTTTGCTGATCATTTAGTGGGTTTAAAATCCATCTCCAACCCCTTTTACAGTGGAGCCCATAAGACTTTAATTATTGACAACTAATGATCAATTAAAACTTATGAAAGGTAATTTAAAATCTTTCACACAAAGTTTGGTCAATATATTCCACAGTGACTGTTGATGTATTCTTGCTAGAAACATAAATGCACTCTTATTTAATAGAAATAAACTAATTTTGTGGAGATTTTTAAACCAAAGAACTCAGTGACAGGATAATTCAAAAAGTAAACCGCTGATGAAAGGTGGGAAAACAAATACATTTATATCTTTTGTATGAATGTCTTAAGTTTGTATCTTATCCTGTGTCTGTGATCATCTGATTTTATTTGCTTCACGAGTGATTAACAAAAAATCCAAAATCATTGGAAAATGAATCTTTTTCACTGGCCATACGATGTACATGTGTCATGCATCATAGTCCAATGATCAAAAACTATTTTTAGAGTAAAAACTTAATATGATAATGTAACCAGCTGTTTGGCCAAATGCCGGTGCATATAGAGAGCTTTGCTCTGAAGCCCGTAGTGTTGGGCTCCTGCCCAGTCAACTCTTCATCTGAAACTCTGAGGAACACTGTTGGCTAATTCCGGCTGATTCACTGATGAAGCAGCTAGCCTCCTGTTCCCAGCCTCATTATATCTTTAAACATTAGTCTTTGCTGGAGTTAAGCTTGTTTACCTCGAACCACAAAGGATGAGGGAACAAGATTCTGCTTGGTTCACATCCTCCTTAGTTTTATATCTCTCTTCCCTTTGCACTTGCCTCTATGCTAACAAGCCCTCTCACACCTTGACATACACACCTTCCCCCCTGCATGCCCGAACACCTTCTTTCACGCGCTGTCCTGACATTGTTGTTCTCGCGCTTCCAAGGATACACTCGGGGTTTGGTGAATATGATGTGAAGGGAGCTGGAAATTGATTACTTCTCTCTGATCAGCTTTGGTCTCCTACAGATGTTGGGTCAATATACCAGCTGTGGTGGGGGTGTGTGTGCGTGTGTGTGTCCTCCCCTTGGAGCCTTTGAGTCAGCTCTCCTTTGTTTGTTGTTAATTGGTTAGAAGTGAACGGGGTGCATTTGGGAGAGTAACATCCTTCAAAGGTCACTGACAATGAAAAGTGCAGACCCGTTACGCTGCTGCAAGGGCTTCTGGGTATTTGTTACGCTCGCCTGGTTAATCGGTTTATAGTGTATGTGTGTACGGATGTGTGCGCTTAAATGCATTTGCGTGTTAAAGCTTTGTTATCTGAACTTCTTTCTTTCTTTGTCTTTCTTTCCTCTGTCCACAGAAACCTACGAGGATTTCGATTCACGTGTCATCGAGGTTAGTGTCTCTTGTCCCTTTCTGTTTACTGAACGACACACTCTACAACGTTTTCGACAATGTTGATTAACAGTTGCGTTTAAATTGTTTCAAAAATGTAAAAAAGGCTGTATTGTTAATAAATGAGGATGATCCCTTGTGCAGCATTGTCATCAAATTAACAGTTTTCATCAAGAGAATACGTTTTTGACGGTTTAATTGTTTCACTTCATTTTAATTGCTGGTTTATTACCCCAACCAAGTTAATAAAAACCGTTTCATCTCTCTGCATTAGCTGACTGGACAAAATACAGCTGTACTGATAGCCCCCAGACTCCTAGGAACTTCTAGCTTATTTTGTTTTATGTGTCATTTTCTAAATAAATCTGACTGTACATTAAAATATTGCAGAAAGCCTCAAAGGGAGCAAACAGTTTTCAAGTATTTCAAAGCAGTGGAAAATCCAGTGTGGTGTGTACACATGGATGGTGATAGGGGCAAATTTGCTGAGCAAGGGTAGCTCCATTTGAGAACTAAGCAGCAGCATTTGAGCAGTTGGACTGGTTTAGCACTCCCTGAAGTCAAATAGTGTAATATCTAGGTCACGTTTGCTTCATGTATGAAACCAAGCATACAATTAGCCCTAAAGCAAAGCTGTTCATTCAAGAGTTTGGTGGATGTAATTGCAGTTTTTTTTCTTTTAGAATTTCACACAGTATGCAGTTTATTAAGATCACAATTGACCCTTAAAATCCTGAAGACCATTGGAGGTTTTTAGTATTCCTGAAACTGTCTTGCAGTGTAACTTTTATGCTGTCAATATAAGGCAGGGGTGAGGCAACTCCAGGCCTCGAGGGCCGGTGTCCTGCAGGTTTTAGATGTGTCCTTGATCCAACACAGCTGATTTAAATGGCTAAGTAACCTCCTCAACATGTCTTGAAGTTCTCCAGAGGCCTGGTAATGAACTAATCATTTGATTCAGGTGTGTTGACCCAGGGTGAGCTCTAAAACCTGCAGGACACTGGCCCTTGAGGCCTGGAGTTCCCCACTCCTGATTTAAGGGATATTTTAATTGTATAAAAGCTCAGTCTCTCCTAGTTAAGTTATGTAATGACTACTTTTTGAAAATAACAGTAAGCTGGATAAAGAAGAAAATTTGGTCATTTTAGTTTGACCTGACGATGTCACATGCGTCAGTGGAGACATAATAACAAAGAAGAGAGTTACCATCACACTAACGATGGCACTGCGGCTGGATGTCAGGTTCAGATTAGAGCAGCGTTGTGTTTGATATCAGACGGTTTTGATTGTAGTTTCTCGCCAAAAGAATGTCTATGAGACTGTTGACGATTAGGAATTGCCCTTTAGGCAGTCATTAACTAGACTGTAGAAGCTGAACTGGACAAGAAAAAGGTAAGACTAGTACCATTTTGTGTCATTTGTCCCATGATAAGAGAACTGTGGAAGGAATGAAGTTGTAATATAATCAGTTGCCTTTTCATTACTGGTATGACATTTTCAGGCCAAATTTTCCAACCGTTGAAGTCAACGATCCAATAAACAAACATTCTCCTTTAGTCTTGAGTGTTTTACCCAAGACTGGAGAAAATGAAAGTGGCACCAAGACTTCCTGAAGCTGATGCAAGCCAGAAAAGTGTTATATTGTTTCCATCCAGGTGATAAATAGTATAGGGTTGTGCAATTAATGAGCAGCATGCTAGAGATCCAGTGAACTGCCTTTATTTCAGTCCAATAATTATAGCTTGAAATTAATAAGCTGCATTTACGTCAAGGCACCTCGAGACTTGACTTCAGGGTTGCTTTGCTAGAATGTTGCATTCAAATACAGTTTGTAAATTTACTGAATTGGTATTTATTATTAAGATGATAAATTACTGTGGGACCAGAATAGACAAAAGGAAAGGCAAAAAGTGCATTTATGTTATTCCCCCAGTTTATTTACATGTGTTTAATTGCAGCGCGATGTGACAGTCATTACTGCATAGCATGCTACTGTCATGGGCTAGTGTCTTGCTCCATGTTTTTCTGTGGGTGCATCCTCGTACATTAAAAATGGAGCTAATGAGACACTGGTAATGTGAAGATAACAGCAACTGAGTTGAAAGAAACAGTTATGTTAACAGGGGTACAATAAAAGCTTCCTAACAAGCAGTAAAAGTGATGTAATATAGCAAGAGGCAAAGGAGTCTTTCTGTTTCTTTCTGTTTCAGCTTTTGTTCGTTTTATTTCACAAACTAAAGAATGAAAGAAAGAGGCAAACATGCCGTAATAAATGCATGTTTGCCTTTATTACGGTTTTAGCGTGTGGTGCGCAGCAATTTCCTAATGTTGTAAACCTGCTCAACATTTGGCAATAAACCCCATTCTGATTCTGATTCTGATTCTGGTGGCACACATGCTAAAACCCTACTAAATGCTGATGTAGCTGAAAGTACCTGCTTCACTGCTGACGAGTGGTGTAGTAAACATAGAGCAACATAGAGTTAAATGGATTAAATTGTCCTATAGCCTTATAGCATGTAGTATATCCGTCTCCACTGAGAAGATTAATAGATTTTTAAAACTTGATTACCGCTGATGCTTAAATCTGAATATTTCAGCATGAAAAATATGGCCTAATACTACATGTAACTTGTAAAAGATATGAGGATTCATGTTGAAATCTGGTGAACCTGGTAACTAAGTGACACTTTGCACTGCAGTCGTGTGTGCTTCAGGATAAAGAAAAATTGTATTTTGAAGGCTGTGTGTGTGTGAGAGAGAGAGAGAAAGAAAGAGAAACAGAATAAAGCTACACTGCATAGACAGTTCATTTAGATTCTGTCTTAGTGATCCTGGAACTTACCTTAATTCAATTAGTGCTAATGGACCCTACTGAACTAATGGGGGTAACGCTACAAGGTCACATATGCAGGAAGACCCAGATGTGCAGCAGAGACGGGGGTGCACACACGTGGAATATCTGATTTTCATTGAATACCTGTTTGTCTATACCTTAAATATATATTTTATATACACACATGTATGATTTTTAATTTTTTAAATGTGACTGTTTCCAGATCTATTCCATACACACATGTCATTAGAGTGTGTGTGTGTGTGTGTGTGTGTGTGTGTGTGTGTGTGTGTGTGTGTGTGTGTGTCTCTCTCATTGATAGTCTTCCCTACAGCTCCTGTCTGCATAAATAAAAGTGGTGTCACAGACATTAGGCTTCCCCCTGGAAACCGATGGACGCTTTTATGGTGCCATCGCCTTCTATAAATATACCCTCTGTGCGTGTGTGCGAGAGTGTGAGCGTAAGTGTGCACCACTATAAATCCAGGCCTAATGAAATGAAAAAGGCTTACTGGAATAAAAGGCTCGTCTCCCAAGGACGATCATGCTGGCATGCCATTAGTGAATACATCCAGCAGGAGGGAGGGAAGAGGAGGGAAAGAGAAAAAGTGTAAGAGAAGGAAAAGTTATGAAAGTTATCTTGAAAGTCGAAAGGTGAGAAGAAGGGAAACAAAAGGCTGGAGCTGTGTAACATTAATAAGACTCATTAAATGTAGATAAGAATAAGTACATACTTTTGAATGTAATGGTGAAAAATTTTTAAAGTTTAAAAAAATGTATGTTTGCTATTTCACATTTTATTTTAATAATAGAATGTAGATGCATACATTCCACACATCCTTTTATTGTTATTTTAAGGTTGTTGAAATGAACTTACTCCTTGCTGTCTGACAGTATCAGCTCATTTCAGTTGATGTTTATGCCAAGAGAAATACTTAGAGATCTACTCATCTCTCCTTCAGTATCTGCTAAGTTATATCTTTGTAGGCGAGTCTTTACCTGTCACACTGTTCATACTGTCTCTTTTGGATTGGATTGGATTTCCAGTACGCGGTGCTTCTGGCAAATTACAGACTGTAAAAATACATAAAGATCTCCTGGCAAGCCAAAAAATAGGTGCAACAAAATTCATCCATAACTTTGATATTTCAGTTTAAGATGTCCACATTAAGGATGATAAGAACTGCTTTGTTTTGTTCAGTTATTTAGATGTATTAATCCCAAAAGTCACATAATAGGCACGGTGACAGCAAATTTACACTGTTGTACAAGCTGTACACTGACTTGTACACTGACTACTTTACATTGTATCAATGTGTCATGTCTTTACTGTTCTCCCACGAAAAGATATATATAACAAAATATTTAAATAAATGTGAGGGGTGTACTCACTTTAGTGAGATACTGCATGTGCTTTATTTATTATCAAAGCAGGCTATTTTTGTAGGCCTACATATTCATTGTTTTTGTCCTGTAACATAATAAATCCAACAAAAATATGGTATTAATATAGGGAAACTAGAAAGTTAAATATTAGATAAATACCAGTTAAATATCAAATAATACTACTGTAGAATGTTTACATGTTGTAAAGGGTTTTATTTGTGCTTGTTAGTAATGTGGAAAGGAGACTAGGCTTTATTGCCTTCACTTTAAGGTCCAAATATCTTTTGTGGCTCCATACAGACCTTTTAGGCAAAAACTGGTCAAAACACGTCTTTTGAAAGCAAAGGTTGCTTTGTCCTATGTTGACTAAAAGTAGTGACAAACCAGTGCTGAATTATCCCCTGACTGTACAGCTGCCCTCAGCTCATAGGCTCTTTTTAGTACACTATTTTGGTCTTCCTGCTGAAAACTGTACTACTATTGTTCAGTCTATCCACCCTGCCTTATTTTAGCCTGCAGCTCTTATGAAAAGCTCTGAAAAAGCCACTTTCATGTTAAGACTGGGCAGTTAATTTAATTTAATTTTTATTAATAAGGCTGGCTTACAAAAATTCCAAAAAATGAAGATAAAATGATCACTGCTGCCCCCCCGCTTCATACTCATCCGCCTCCCCAAGCAGTCAAAAAATAATTTGTGCTCGTATGTGAGGACATGCTATACAGAGAATCGTCAAATGAAAAATGTGCACCAAAATGCATCTAAATCATCTAATCCAGTACAATTACACTAAAAACTACAGCTTCAAAAATTCCCATTAAGTTAAAGCACACGGCTCTGGCACACTCAGTGTGATGAAGAATAGAGCTAGAGATGACGGAGAGCTGAGGTAACTGAAAAAAATGGAGAAGAGTCAGAGCGACGCAGACAAAAGTGATGTTCATGGCCTCTCTCCAAGTACAGCACACACTTGGACAAGACTCAGTGATTTCATTAACGGAGATGGAGTGTTGTCAGTGTCAGAAGAGGGTTTCTTTTTTGCTTTATACTCCCTGAAGTCAACAACCTTGAAAGTTTTGTTGAAAGTAAACTAAGAGCAGGCTGGATGAACTTTGTAGGAACTTTGAATTGGATTAGAGCTGTTTACCACACTGAACTGTCAAGACATGTATTCATACTAATATCAAAAGTGAAATTCACAATAAAGAAGTCAAAAGCTACTAATGCAGGTTTATTTGTTTCTAACACTACAACTACCAACGTTCTAAACCCCCAGAATCACTGCAACAGTACCAGTCTTCTAGCTGTAACTATGACTTTACGAAATAAGTACTTCAAACAAGAACTTTTGGGGGTTTTATTAGATTTACAAAGAGTTTGTGTGATTTCATATTATTTCATTACTGATCATAAAGTTGAAGTATGTTTAAGAATCCACAAAGGAACAACATACAACAATAACTAGAGAGTCCATAGAACGTGAATGATATTTAGCAACTCCAAGGAATTACTGATATAATAACTACTGGTGATGCAAACAGAGAAGGATCCATGATAAAACCTTTAGGCAAATTACCAGTGAGAGTATACTGTTGAAAGTGAAGCAGGTCATTGCCTGTAACTTACTATACACCACACAGTTGGCCACAATAAAATAAGAAATGCATTTAAATAAATTAATTGCTGTAAAAGTCGATCAGTGAGTGTTTATTATGTTATCCGAGAGCCTTGTTCAATCTACAACACCACCCATCCTAGTGTGCAGCCTTCCTCAGCATTGACGTTCAACTCCAAAACCAATCCAATTTGGCTGTTCTGCACCACATTTCACTCTTTATTTGCTCAGATTAGTTCTCCACTCTCTGCGCTGTGCTCTGTTTGGCTTCTCTACATAGCCAGCAACCTGCTTGCTTCTTTATGTTTCCAGTCACACACTCCCTCACCTACCCGACCCATTCATCTTTCTACCCATTTTCTTCCACTTATCCAATTAAGAATTGTGGTTGACTATCCCTGCTACCATAGGGTGGGTGGAGGTGGGGTACACCCTGGACAGAGTGCCAGCCTGTCACAGGGTCAACACAGATAGACAGACAAGCATTCATGCTCAATTTCACACCTACAGCCAGTTTAGAATCACCAATAACCAAGCCCCACTAGGTGTAAGTCTTTGGACTGTGGGAAGAAGCCAGAATACCCAGAGAGATTCAGTCAGTCGTGCAATAATTATTCATTTTTTATTTCAACTGCACTCCACTCCACTATATACAGTGGGGCAAAAAAGTATTTAGTCAGCCACCGATTGTGCAAGTTCCCCCAC
>NW_005187455.1:3093763-3102814 GCF_000239375.1 Pundamilia nyererei
TGTACCTCTGGTGCAAATTACTGACCTCTGTCATCATTTTAAGTGGGGGAACTTGCACAATCGGTGGCTGACTAAATACTTTTTTGCCCCACTGTATTTTCTATTAGTCACATCCAGAGTCATAATTAGCCAAAGCATTGGTGACATCTAGCTACCTCTAGGTTATTATATAGCAGCCTTCATGTACGAATCTCTGTAAACAATACATGTTGCTAGCCAACTGAGCATGCCACATTGTGTTGAGCGCAGCATTTCCCATTGATTTCTGTTGGGGTTAATATAACTCTGTTGGCAGTTCCTTTTTATTCCATGTGCTCCAAGATTAACTACATTATAAATAAACTCATTTTTAGAAAAAGTGGTGAAATGTTAGATGATGGAGTTTCATATAAATTGAGTGATTTTTAAAATGTAAATTAGTCAAAATGAACCTTTTGGCAGTTCTAGTATTTATTAGATTTGTGCTGGTGAAAGTTCAGCACTGTTATTTTCATTTATAGTTTAATATTTTCACAGAAATGACAATAAAGAAAATGAGATAATTTTGCATTTCTTCAGGTATTATTACATTGGAAAGTAAAAGCTTGCAGTCATACATCACAGAGTTATTTTAAAAGTTAATTTAGAGGAGTTAGATTCTTTTAATTGGGAACACGGTGTTCACTGAAGTTGACCCAGCAACACATAGTTTATTAAACCTCATCCAAAAGTTGGATGTTGAAGAATCCTTGGGGAACACATTTTTTTATCAAATCTAATTTAAAATATTGCCTTCAGTTACTGGATCAATTAATATATCTCCAAGTGCATTTTAATCTCACGATGGTGGCTTGTATCTGAATCAACCGTGATGCCAAGTTGTAGAGTAATACATAGTACAAATGAAAATGTTCTACATTAAGGAAATGAATAGGAAAGCAAATTTTTCACTCGCCCTATATGATCAATTTAATTTCCAAAAAATACTTTTACAGTTGAATGTAATTTAGTCCTATTTTCGTCCCTTCAGTCTCACAAGCACAAACATGCATGTCTGAGTCATTTGCATGACTAACACACAGTTCCCTACACTGTTATAAATGTTGTTTTCTTACTAAGTATTCAGACAGCAGTTTGTCATCTCATTTTGAACACACATTAGTCCAGAAAGGGATTTTAACTCTTTCCTTTTCTCCTTCTCAGTCACAAATATCTGAAAGATTTTTTTTTTTTAATTAAACTTAGTGGAGAAGGGCCAAAGAAGAACTTGACACTTGTGCTATAATATTCAAATAGTCATCTACCATAGTGTATGACTGCACTCTCTTTTCACGATTAGTTATTTCATTATGTAAAAGAGCTGATTACCTTTCGCACCACTGTTAGAAAAAAACAGGCCTGTGAATCTAGCGTTTTGCTTCAGATATGGCCATCTGGCTCTCAACACATCACATGTCACAATTACACAAAGAAATCTAGCAGAGTTTAAATTATGCACCAGTATGACTAATTATGGCAATTGTAGCTATGCCTGAGCAAATAAAAGCTGTTAACTATTCACTTGTTGATATCTTTACTCAAGATACTCGAGAAAAAAATGGTGTTTCTATGCAAGAGCAAGTCAGAGAAGGCATTTGTAGTCATGCAGTACCTTCTGGTTTCATGTGGTTAAAACTCGTCCCTTGTACTGCAGCATATAGACTGATGGAGACAGGAAAACGTGCAGCAACAGATTGAGAAAATAAGAGATTAAACAGAAGTGAGAGCGAGTTAGAAGCATCCTCCCACTGCCATGCTGTTGCTCATCCGGCAGAGAAAAACTCAGCCCATCTGCTCTGCTGTGAACACTCCTCAAAACTACTGCATCTTCACCTCAAATGACAAATGTAAAGCCCAGAACTCAACATCACTGGAGGCTTTTAGACACACTTCTAATTGAAACTGGCTGCGAACAGCCATAAGTCACGCTGAAACTTGAGAGTTAATAACTTGTTGGATTTTGATTTACAGAAACGCTTCATGTGCCATCTGGTCCGCACCTGGCATAAAGAGCAAGTTTCGTTACACACTTAAACTTGACAGTAAGGGAGGATGTGTTGCTGCCTCCCTTTAAGACCTGCTGCCACATTGTGCAGAAAAAATGTCCATGCATTTATTACGGCATGTACTTTTTGGAGCATTATGTGTGTGCACCTTTGGTTTGTAAAGGCTAGTGCAGGGCAAAAAATGTGTGAGGCATGTGGAGGTGTCGTTAAGTCACTGTTTTTGTGCATCCATGTGTTTGCATGTGTCCTTGGGGTTGTCTTTTCATTGTTTTGGTGTTTGCTTCTGCTCTGACCCCAATCCTTGTTCTGTGGCCCTGCAGTCATATTATAAACCCTTTACTGAAGTGTATGTTACATAACGAGCGACGCTCAAGGCACATCTTGACTTTGAAGTTCCCTCTGCTGGAATTCAGCACTATTTTATCACTTGCGCTCTCTGACAGGGATAAAATCCTCAAGGTGAACTGTTTTTTGGAGGTGGTGTGGGGTTAGTCCAATGAAAGGGCGCTAGTGCAAGATCTATTCGCAGCTCATAGGAACAACATAAGGAAATGCATACAAGCAGGCAGGAAGTACTATTCATATTTCCAGGGATCAATGTCCTTCATTTCTGTGATGTTTTACCTCCCTTTCACAGTCACAGCTGAAGGTGTTTTGAATGCATTCTGTCAGAAACAAGTTGGTGCTATGTGGTGGCTCCTATAGACTTCCATTTCAAAGCATTAGCTTGACTCATAAATACATTTTTCCCACCAGTCATGATATGCCCTTTAGCTAAATTCACTCTTTCAGTTTGCTGGTGTAGAGAGAGATGGAGAGACTCAGAGAAAGAGAGGTGGAGCATGAGGGGAGGGAGAGAGAAGCCCCTTGATGAGGCAGGCCAGGCAGGTCCTTCACTTGGGATTGAGTTGCATTCACTCGTATTGTAACAACTGTTTTTTTTTGTTGCCACTTATCACTGGAGTATGGAATACATTTACATACTCAGACAATTTCACACTCGATTGGCTTGTTTTTTATTCAGTTTTTAGCTCATAATTATTATGGCTTGTTTTCATTTTGCGTTTTTTTTTCACTTTGTGTTTCTTTATGTTGTCTGTGGTTATCTTTATGTGAAATTCTAATACATAATATGTATTATCATGTATATATGTATATATGTAGTATCATACCTTGATCTTTACCTAGCACAATGATAATCATGTACAGCCAAGTCTATAAGTATTTATACAGGGTACATAGTCCACCTTTTTGAGAGGCATGAAAGTCAGTGAAGAGTTGACCAGTATTTTGACCACATGAGGTTGGTTCCCTCATAATCTGGCAGATGAAAGAGCTGGAGTTGATTCCATGTGTTGAACTTAGGTAGTTATTCAGTTATTCAGATCAGCAACACCAAAACACCTTACAAGTGCTATAAAACTAAAAGTGCATGATGACATGAATCATTTCCCAGAGTTGTTTAAAGTCAATAACAAGAAGATTCAATTTGCCAGAAAACAGCTGAAAGAACTTGTAGTTCTTGGTGAACAAAGTCTTGTGACATATGAAGACCTATGAAAACAAGATTAATTTGCACTAGAATGATGGGCTGATGAGCTGAAGAATACCACATCATTGTCAAATGTGGTGTAGGCAGTGTTGTTGCATAGGCATGCATGGCTGCAAGTGGAACCTGGGCATTCATGTGTATTGATGATAGCATAAGCATAATAATGACCCAAGGTACACTGCAAAAGCAACCCAAAAGCTCAAGGCAAAGAAATGAGATATTCCTCAATGACTTTCAAGCATGCATTACATGAAGGCAGCTGTAGTAGGAGACTTTGCAGGGAGGAAACGCAGCATTTAGTGATGTCCATGGATTCTAGACTTCAGGCAATCATTGGCTCCAAAGGATTTTTTTCCAATTACATTTGCAAGTTTAATTTTGTGTCTCTGAAACTGCAGTAATAACAGTTAAACCACCTGAATTAAGCTTAAAATGCACTTCAGTCACGTCCAAATTCTTATGCTAACTCTGAGCCACAAGGTTTGAAGTTCTGGTTCTGGCTCCAACCTGAAAAGAAAACTTTACTATACTACACTCAGGCTGTGGTGGGAAATACTGTAAATGCATCAGTGCTTAATTGTTGGCTCTTTTATTGAACATTTTTCTTGTCTGTTTAAAATCAGCTGAATGAATTTTGTCCATTCACGTTCTTAGTTTTACATTTTTTGTACTATTATTGTTCCCCTCTCATTCACACTCGCACAAAATGAGCAAAGGAAGCTTTAATATTTGATTTTCTGCCTTTACTAGAGAATAAATAAATATTTGATGGGTGTTTTATTGCTGAATGTACAATCGCTTCTTCACTTATCTTTTCACCTCAGTAATATTTCTGTATTTGTGTGTATCGTTGAGGGAATACTTTTAAAGCAATATCCAACTGTGGAGTTGAAGAAATAACCACAGTGTTTCCACATCAATAAGACAGATACTAACACAAGTGCAACATGAACACCACAAACCACTGCCATACATAAGCAGCAAAGTAACACAAAGTGCCGCAAATGCTTAAACCAGTATTGAACTGTCAAAATACTGTACATAGATACACAGATTTTTCATATAGACCTTGTGTGTAAGCAGTTGTGTGACCTGTGTGTGTCTGTATGAGAATTGTCTTATAGTCAATATTTAAACCCCTCCAACTCAATACCTGTTATTGGAAATCACATCATAGCTATTATATGCTTAAAGCCACAGGAGCCATTGTTTTTTCATATGAACAGTGAATTATTGAGTGATTTCAATATGAAAGTGGATTTGGCAGTAGTGCCAAATTGCAGCTCTTCGGTATGTTAGCATCTTTTTTTGCCTTTTTTCAGTCATAAAGCTTTCCATAAGCGTTTGATGGACATATTCAGAGACAAGCTGGTGAACACAGTACAGCATTTAGCTAGTAATAAGTCAGATATTTTCCTCCTTTTGAATCCAAAAATGGCTTAAATGAGAGTTCCAGGAACCAGGTCTTAAACTAGACTCTAAAGTACCTGTTGTTCTATTTTTGCAGCTTGTTGTGGAGTTCAGTGGTAAAATGAGCTTTTAATTTAGAGTAATCCTAAATGAACATTTTATTAATGAAACATACTGTGAAAGGTGCTATGACAAAAATATTTTCTAATTAGACCAAAAATATTTTCTAATTAGCACTATAATTATCTTAATTAAATTTGCTTAATGAACTAGTCGGGATCGCTGGTTATTCTGTATCACTTTTCACTGTGCCTCTTGGTTTTGAGCTGAATTTATTCCGTGTGCATTTATTGTAGTTCTTCTTGAGGCTTCTTTGAGTGTTGGTACTTTGCACATCTCTTATTAAGACAAAGATGCAGACACATCCGTTTTCAGATGTCACACACACAAATGGATGTTTCATTTCCACACATTCAGGCATTTCATCAGGATTTTTTGAGTCAGATTTTAGAACATTCACAACAAATAGATCTTTCACCATCTAATCATCATTTTTTCTTGTTCTTTGATTTTTAAATGGTCACTTAGTCTTGAGGAAGAATCGGTTAAACTTTGGTGGTCAAAGGTCAAGTTCAGTGTGATCTTACAGAGCATGTTTTTGACTATAATGCGAATACATTCACTTATTACAAGATTTCACACCAATGTCTAATAATATCAAGTAATGAAGTGATGACATTTTGTATGAAAAAGGTCAACTTCACTGTGTCGTCATAATGTTCCACAAGAGCTCTCGTCAGGCCATAATTCAGCATCATAACTGACACAGAATAGGAGGCTGTGACGTGATCGCACATTTGATGAGATATTGAATTGGTGACACTAATCCTCGGTCCCCACATATTAGATTCTTTGAATTTGAGAGTTGTCACTACATTTATATCTAGTCTAAACTGCAGCCTTACACGCTGGATCTGATTCTAGTTTCATTTGTTGTTGTTCTCTTTCTGTCCCTTGCCTTCTACCCCTCATCCGTCACCTCTTTTCCTCCCGCTCTTCTTTCAAACCACTGTAGTGGATCTATGCTGCCCCCTGGTGTTTCAAAATCATATTGCCTAGAGTTGATCAGCCTGTGTGGATAGGATATGTGTGCGCTTCTGAGATAGATAGATGACTGCCGCTTTTTTTTATATAACAGATCAATGAAAGTCACTTAAATC
The DNA here is from genome assembly GCF_000239375.1 of Pundamilia nyererei. Lineage (NCBI taxonomy): Eukaryota > Metazoa > Chordata > Actinopteri > Cichliformes > Cichlidae > Pundamilia > Pundamilia nyererei. The sequence goes on from NW_005187455.1 coordinate 3,099,970, forward strand.
TGGGACGGCATGCGGGTCTGGATTGACCACAAATGCACAACTAATAGCTTTGTTGTGGTGCTATAGCTGCAGATGTTTTACTCCACGCATTTGTTTTTGTCGGTTCATTAACTTGTCTGTTATTGACTTGAGCATAAAAGCCAAAATGCATAAAATCAAATGATACTACGCCGAAGTTATACAACAAATGCCTGTTTTCATTCATCTTTTGAGCTTTGGAAGTTAATCTGTGCCATAAAAACAGATGACAGTAGTTGGCTGATTTGTTGTCCTGATATTTGATCTCAGTATATAAATTAATCTCAGTATGTAATTGCAAGAGTTTATAATGAGCAATAACAGTTGTAACATATCATTATGTCATTATTATCTGCCGCTGCTTATCCAGAATGTGGCTGCAGCTGCAGCACACTAAGCAAAATAGCCAGCTGGACTGATCCTTGGCCACTTGCACCAGGCTAGAACGGATATACAGTCCCTCCAGCATAAAAAGCCTCTCTAGGGAGGTTAGATGCGCAAATGTATTCAGCTGACTTCTTTTAATGCAAAGGAGCAGCATTACTGCTCTCACTCATCACTCCATAGCCCATGTGAGGAAAACTAATTATGACTTTCTGTGATCTCATTCCTTTTTCACTGCCCAGACCTCACAGGTAACGATGGGATGGTAGATGGGCTCATAAATTATGAGATTTGCTTTGCCTCTCAGCTCCCTCTGTCCCACCTAAGGCACTAGAACTGCTTCACTTGAGGTAGAAATTCTCTTCCAGACTGCAGGGTTGTTTGCCAGCAGAGGACTTCAGTTATAGAGTTGCTTATCCTCATTCCAGCTGTTTCATAATGGGCTACAGAAGGCTACACAGCATGCTGGAGCTCACAGCCAGCAGAACCACACTGACTGCAGCACGTCTGCAGAAAAATCTCACATTTTTATTTATGTTTATATTTGCAGTGTGTATGATATAATAGCTACACTAGAGCTCAAGATAGTGTTTGTTTATGATTGTTGTTTTGTAGGTGAAGAGTGTGTTCAACATGACAGCCAAAGAAGGCAGAAAGAGGTCCATCAGCTGCTTGGTCGCAGTGGGAAATGGCAACGGAGCCGCAGGTTTGAATCTCTAAAAAATAAATACATGAATGAATAAACTCTGGAAACAACTTATGATGATAAATCCAGTCTATTAAACGTTTTGTCCCTGATAATCACGTTTATTGAAAATGCAAGGTATTATAGTGTGAGAAAGAGAGATAAGAAACATAATTTAACATGTTTTGAATTCTGTAGACATGACACAGAGCCAAAATTGATTTTGACAGTTATTTTAATTGAGCTTTTCTAAAATGCCTCAGCCTCTGCCGATATGGGGAAGTGCAGGAAATGGGTTTGACACTTTTCATCCTCAAGCAGCAGCAAAAAAAAAGGAAAAACTGCTGACGAAACTCTGCATTCTTTCCTGAAGCTCGCCTGCATTTAACCTCTTATTATAGAGTGTGTCACTGCTGCTTTTCAAAAACTTCATCATGTTATTGCTCATTAGCATAAAGACTCAGTCATTAGTTTAATAACACGGGAAAAGCATCACAAGCTGTGATTTCTTCAAGAGAATCTTGTTTAATTTTTAATGAATCATACTATGATGAATTTTACATTTTCTGTTACACTGAGCTTCACAAGCATCAGTGACTACTCAACACTCTGCACTCAGAGGTGTTTTAAGACCAATGTTCTTTCCTCCTTCCAGGCTTTGCTTTGGGGAAAGCAGCAGACAGGAACACGGCTCTGAGGAAGGTAAGACCACAAACCGTATATCAGTGTAGCTTCAGATGCCGTTTATAGTTTTGGGACAGCTTAAGGTCACATATCCAGCAAGTGTTTTGTTAAATAACTGTCGACTGAGGTTTTCGACTGGTCTTGGCTAAAAAAAAATCTCCTAAACGAAAGATTTTGGAGATGTTATCGCGTCATCTGCTGGACGTCTATCATAGACTTTGTACCAGAAGGTTTTGAAAAGGGTAAGCGACACATGAAAAGATTCAAATTTATGATTGACCTCGCATTCTGAAGCCGCTGAATAAGCATATACAAGTGACATCAGGGGGTGATGATTGTGTCAGTCCAGACAAGTGGCAAACACTCAGTGTGACAGAATCCACATCAGCATATGCAGAAATCTGATGTTATCATTTTAAAGTGAGCATCCAGTCTGTGTGTGAGAAGTGGACCTGTGCACGTAGCTATGTGATATCCCCGTGCTGATGTCATTCCTGCATCATCATAATGATGTTGGTCCAGCATCAACACTGGAGCTGACCAATAGTGGTGTAATATTCTAGTTTTATAAAGTGGAGGAAAATGGGGAAAAAATGTCTTTATTCAATTATTCAGTTATTTTCTTCATGAATGTCTGCAAGATAACAAATATATTATCAAGTTAGGCTGGTGATAGCTTTTTGTTGTAGCATTAGCTAACTTGGCCAAACTTAACTGAAGGCTCAGGCAACATGATAGGTACACTGCAAGGTTGATACTGGAACCAAGATTGTTATGATGATGTAGAAACAAGACCAACACAGGGATATCAGATCTGATTACAACCATATAGTAAACTAGTCTCAATAAAATGTTGTTATATTTAAAAAAAAACAAAAATAAACAACAAAACAAAAATGTGCATTTCCTTTCTTTATTGATATGATCATAGTTCTCACGTTGTAACAGACTGCCTGACCAGACCACTACGCTTCCCAGGAATAATATCTATAATAATAATGGATTGCATTTATATAGCGCTTTTCGAGACCCTCAAAGCGCTTTACAATTCCACTATTCATTCACTCTCACACA
>NW_005187455.1:3103122-3107805 GCF_000239375.1 Pundamilia nyererei
ATCATCTACCATGCAAGTTTTTAACTTTTGACTAGGGAAATAACATTATATTTCAATATTGTTATATTTCAACAGTGTTTTCTGGGTAAGTGCTGTTGAAACCTGCAACATAAACAGGTTTTCAAATCAAATCAAGCTTGTTTATATAGCACATTTAAACTCACTTTATTATGGTTATACATTAGATGATTAGGTGAGCTAAATGGCATCTAAAGAGACAAGACTCAAGACTTCCTTTCATGCGTTTCATTATGTTTATAATAAGGACTTTACTACACGGCCTTTTTCTACTAATAGTATTAATATATTTTCCTATATTAATGTAACTGCTGGATTTCAATCTGTCATGTAACTCTTATTTGCAGGCCAAGAACAGAGCCATCCACTACTTGTACTATATAGAACGATACAATGACCACACCAGTAAGTGACTTTGAATCTTCGTTTGTCCTTTTGTTCTTCCTCTCTTCCTCCATAAAACTGCGGTCTGTTTATTCACATTTTAAATTTCCATCTGTTATTATATGCTTATGTTAACTTAGTATTACATGCCTGCCAGCCTTTGTCTCTGTAAACAGAATCTGATGAACACGATACAGAACAATCAAAATTTCATGCTTCATTCTACTTTGAAAAGGCTATCTGATTATAGCCTTAGTTGGGGGAGATTGCTGCATAAATTAATTTGCATGTTAACGAGGAAACTCATTTCCTGAAAATTGCTTTTACTTCTTAATGCCACGTATGCAGTATGCAAAGACAAGCATGATGGTGTGAAAAAGTTTAATTTAGTGTAAGTTCTTATGTAAGTATTAGAGGAGCATGGGTGAAGGGTTTAACTGAAGAAGACATGAGTACCAGGAAATTTAGAATTACATCTCCCTCTTCTCCCACTCTTCTCTGCATCACTTTCATTCAACGCCTTTATCTCCATGTACTCCTCTGATTCAACACTGTACCCTCCCATTACCTGCTGGTACTCATACAAAGGATATGATCTATAATATTCATTTGTAAAGAAAGGTTTGGGAGTTAAAATGCACTGCTTCTCCGTTCTAATTGTAAGACTTAATTTGGCTTCTTTGGCCTTCTTTGGAGAGCAGAGCCTGAGAGATTAATGAGCGTGAGTCATCGGCCTCCAATGGCCCACCGGAGGAGAAAGTTAGCTTCCAGCTCTGGTCTAAAACCAGAAGAACTGCATGTGTGTCAGTGTCTTTGTGTGTGTGTATATCGTTGGTTCTGTATTTCAACCAGCTTGAATTGGAAACTGAGAAAATGTTTTTAGGCTCATGGAAAGATGATGCTGCCACATGCCAGCTCTCCCTATGTGTCCATCTGCAACCTGACAGTGTGACTCATTTGTTTACTTTCTTGTTTTGAATGTTATAATTGTATCAAAGCTCCAATTATGCCTGGATAAATTTAACTTTCTGTCGCCTTTGTTGCTCCATCGCTCAAGTTTTATTTGCTGCAAGGTTTTAGCCAATCTGTTTGTCTGATACTCAGTGAGCTGCACTGATTTTACAGTGGCTACTGTTTGAATTTGAATTACTTTAAAGGCAGTAGCGAGTTTGGTTGTGTTTGATTTAGGTACATTTTCACCTTTTTTGTAAGAGAACAAAACATCCTGAGATGATATTACAGTCAATTCCCACACTCATTTTAACTGGTTTGAACTAGGGTAGACTTTTATTTCAGTGTTTCAGTTACTTAAGTTTAGAAAAGTGTTTCCGATTTGGGAGTTAGCAAGATTTCTTTCTGCTCTGACTTTGTCACTTTGACAGAAAACAGCGGGACCTCTTTCAGCTGCTACAAATTAGCTCTCTCTACATGTGATCTGATTATTCTCCTCATCTACAATGTCCTGTGAAGTGTGTAAAAGCGCTTTAGCGCAAGAACAAGATTTTAACCTGAAGCTATAATATCGGCTTCATTCAGCAGCACACAGTTCCCTCTCAAGGACTGTGTGTCACTGAATAACTAATTAGCCACAGCTGCTCCAGTGAGCAGGCAATACTGGCATGTGGAAGGACATCTGGTGGGCAGGTAGAGAAACAGGAGACCTGAGGGAGAGCAGGGGAAAAGATGCATAACAAAACACAGGTGCTTTCATTCAGAAATGGCACAAAGCTTGTAAAAAAAAATAAATTCAATTTTCTGGCATCATTTTGGTCTGATTATTATGTCTCAGTACAGCAGCTTGTTTTCTCTCTGCTCTGCAGCCAGTTAGTATAATTAAGCTGTTGTTCTTCTCTTCCAATAGTTTACCATGACATTGATTCCAAGTTTAAGAGGACGACGCTCTGCATGAAAAAACAAAACAAAGGTATATTTCAGTTTCCAAAATGTCCTCTTTTATTGCACGATTTTCTAAAGTCTAAAAGAGAAAACTTTACATTTTCCACCAGCCTTAGTTGCAAGTACAGTTGACCTTTCAGCAGAAAGATACCTGTTTGCACATTCAGCAGCAGTTAAGATATCCGTGGTGTCCTGAAAATGTCTGTGTCTGCAGGTTACGGTCTGCACTGCCACAGGGCGGTCATCACTCTTTGCAAGCTGATCGGTATAAAAGACATGTATTGCAAAGTAGAGGGATCAGTCAATCTCCTGAACATCACCCGGGCTCTCTTCACCGGATTAGCCAGTCAGGTAAGAAATGTTTGGGGGCGTTTTCACAAATTGGTTTTATGGTTTTGGAAAAGCATACAGGTTTTAGCAGGAACATAAACTTTCATGAAAGCATAAGAGCTCAGATTCTTATTAGCTTTCTTAATTTTATAAAGATCATTTTTGCCATTTGTTACTCCACTGTAACAATAGAGAGAAAGAGAGAGCAAACATGGGGAAAGAGAGCAGTGGCTGCAGCAGGCTTGCAGTAAAGGTCTCTGATGGAACTGGACACTCACTGCTGATGTCATTTGCACCATATCAGGTGGCCTTCTGAATGCTGAAAACACAATAGTGACATATTATCACCTTGTAAGTACAGCTAACCTCCCAGCAAATGGATGCCTGTTTAGACAGGGGTTGTATTTGTGTCCACCTGAGTAATGTTACTGCAACATTACCTCCACCTGTAGCTTTTTCTCAGTTTATCCCTGAGGGGAAATATCTGGCTTCTTAATAATTCTGGCCAACTAATCTTATTTTACTTTCAGTTACAATTTGGGGCTTCAGTGGTGATGAAAACAAGACATTTGAGATGAAGCAGTTATTGCATTTATTTTTCCAATAGTTTTCTTGTTATGTCTTCTGTTATAAATCCAGCACATTTTCTAAATGGCTGTTTCACCCGAGCTCTCTCAGTGCAGCTGTAGGTATCATTATTTTGCTCTTCACAGTCTGAACCTAACTTCTCTTTCCTTTGCTATCTCCAACTTCACTGGTTTCATGTGTTCTTCGGTCAAGATATTTTTAGATTTCAAGCAACTTTTTAACTATAAAAACGTAATGCTTTGAAACTTTATGAAAATAATGTTTAAAAAATTGTCTAAATATTGCTGAAAATACTCATTTGGATTTTATTTCCCAAGTCACTAACTTTGTAGTTCCAAAAACTAAAAGTTTATGGAAAAAGTTTATATTATAGAAGCTGCTAAGTTCATAGCCCCAGTAACAGTTTCCATATAAAAATGTCTACCTCTTCTGTTTCTCCGTAGGAAACCCACCAGACTCTGGCTGACAAGAAGCAGCTCCATGTGGTAGAGTTTCAGTCGCAGCGTGGCCTTCTGCCCATGGTGGTGGCGAGTCCCAAAGACGGCGCACGACCCAACCAAGAGTCAGAGGATGAGATTCCCAACACCCGGCTGCACTGGGATGACGTACGAGCTGCACAGGGGTTGAAACGCTCGATCTGGGCAGGTGTCAAACGCACCATCTGGTAATGCGTGGGAAGGCTGATGCTTGGATAAGACCAAAGGAGACTTGAGTGGACTGAAGGAAACCAATAGTGTCAAATGGATTATCTGACTTGTTTTTTTTCTAGTAACAGTATGTGTGGAACTTGTTTGCTAGAATTTTGGTTTTTGTTAACGTCTCAAAATGTGATGGACTCTGTAAGAGTCCTCAACTGAGGACTAAAGTTCAGTGCTTTTCAGTATAACACCAACTTCATTGTCCATATCAAACCTATGATACTGATGCAGTCAATGTTACAGCAGAAGAAATATTTTACATTCTGACTCTTCTTGAGAATTAATTTTGAACTGTTGCAAATTACAACATGTGCTAATAATAAAGTGTAAATCTATTAAAGTCATTGGGGGTTTTGTCCTTTTTGCTTTGGATATATTTAGTAATGCATGAAATTCCTGATTAGCTGAGGCTGATGGATACCTCTTATGTTTTACTGCAACTATGGAGCAAAGAAATTGAAAAGTGTTGAACAAAGGTTGTATTTTTGTGTCACTTTTGATGTCCGTTGGGCAACAGTGCACAGTAATATATATTAATGATAAAAAATAATGATAACCGCATGTTCACCACGAAACCTACAATCTAAGTGCCACCTTGTAGTCATAGTAGCAACTTGTCATGTATAACAAAGCCACTCCCTAAAGCATACCTGTCTTTCTTTTTCTTTAAATGGAGTCAATGATTTGCAAAGTTAAAATGGTCATATTCTTAGAACTACAGATATAGGTAGTGATAACCAGGTGATATAAACTGAGCTGCAAAGTTTAA
>NW_005187455.1:3117317-3136462 GCF_000239375.1 Pundamilia nyererei
GGGGTGCACACATCCAGAGGGTTTATACTGGTAATGTAGAAAAGGTCGTTCTTATCCAATACCTGGACCGAAAACAGTCTCAGAGAAAGCAACCCTCATGAGAGCAGGTGGGGTGCTGCAGTTGAGGTTTGAATTCTCATCCTCGGCCTTGCTCTACAATCTACTGTCTTATAAGTACTGCGTGCTGACTAATTGCACCATTGGCGGTTGTGTGCAACTCATGCTCATCAAGTCAAGACATCCTTACCTCCGGAGTCAATGACGATACATTCATGATGCCTAAATGCAAATTTAAACTTTTATATAACTCTGTTGTTGTTTTATGTGAAGACAAGTAGTCATTTGATATTTCATTTCTTTTGACCCCCCGTGACTAGAGTATTTTAAACACCGTGAAATCTCTTATTCTTCTTTTAATTTTAATGTGCATGGTTTTGCAATAAAAGGAAAGCTGGTATTCAAAACATCAAATTATGTTTGATGTTGGTACTGAACATCAGCTCTGAAGAAGAATAAGGATAACAGCAGTTAAACCAAACTCCAATGAGTGCAAATGCCTCTCACAAGTAACTCAAAGATTCTTTTGATGTTTTATAGAGAAAATGGAGCACATAACGAAAGAATACAGACGAGTGTAGTTCATTTTCTTATTTTAATAATCTTCAGAATACAAAACTATAAAAATTTAATCCAGCAACATTAACTCTGTTCCTCTTATTTTGTCTTTTACTCTTTGCTTTTTAATTTTTTTAATGACATGCATGTATTTGATTTCTTTAATAAGTCCAGTTATATTATTAATATTTAAACACAGATAATACAAAGGGAGAAACATAAAATATAAGTATGCATTTAATGTATTTAATGCTACCAGCTTTGTATGTTTGTGATGAATTTTATTCTACAATAACAGCATTGACACCATATTCTCTAAACTGTTGAAAAAAATGACCCATTCTTTTTGTGAAGATGTAATCACTGGCTCGACAACATTATTCTGAGGTTTGAGGTTAAAAGAATATGACTTTTGTCTAGTTGATCATTTACTCTTTGAATTTTATAGTTTATAGAATATAAGTTTTGATTTGTTTACGTCTTTTCTCTGCTTTAAAATCTATAGTTCTCCTTTACAAAGTCGTAACCAATTTCACAATATACTCTGTTATGCCAAAAAAAAGGATGGGATGCAGTTTTTCACTGTGACCTCAGGTATATGCTGTGTGAGTTTTTGTATGTTAGAGTATTTGGTATTTTGATAATGTTGCAAAGCAAGAAAGTCATGCTCTCACATACAGTGAAGACCAATTCTGACCAATCTAATGTGACTTAAATACATTATCCAACAGACAAAGACACACATAGACAGTCAGGGGCATAGATGTGCACAGCAGATGGAGTGTATTACTTTCTTGCAGCTCTGCTATTCACTCTTCAGAAATATTTCCATCGGATGGCTGAGAGAATGGCATGGATGAAGTACAGGAGTGTGGCCACGAAGGCGAACACCTGAAACACAAACAAACACAACCAAAGAACATACTTAAAGCCAAGTCCATCCTTTGCATTATTATTCCGGTTTCAGTTTTCTTTTTAATCCAATTCTGGGAAATCCATATTTGGTTTCTTGCCAAGAATTACATGGAATACTAGATATAAACGCCAGTTAGCTTAGCTTAGTGAAAGGCAAAAAAAACATAGGTGGCTCTCTCTGAAGTGAAAGGAAATTCACATGAAGTTTCCACCTCTTTAAGCTAATAATCAATGTGTGTTCATAAGTACCCTTGGCTCTACCCATACCAACTAGGTCACTGATTAATGTTGTTCTGCATGTCCTGTTTGAATTGAGCAGACTCACTGGTTTTGGGTCAGGTTGAATTAAAAAAAAAACATGTTGAAAATCTACTTCTACCCGCTGTAGTTTGGTTCTTTAGATGATATACTGTTTATAGCAAGGCCTCGAGGGCCGGTGTCCTGCAGGTTTTAGATGTGTCCTTGATCCAACACAGCTGATTCAAATGACTAAATGACCTCCTCAACATGTCTTGAAGTTCTTCAGAGGCCTGGTAATGAACTAATGTGTGTTGACCCAGGGTGATATCTAAAACCTGCACACCCGCCCTCGAGGCCTGGAGTTGCCCACCCCTGGTTTATAGTTTATTATGCAATCTCTGATCACTTTATCTCAACATTAACATACTGTCCAAAAAAATTAAAGGAACACTTTTAAAACAAATCAGATTTCAATGGAAAAAAATCATTCTGGATATCTGTATTGATATGACCTAGGTTATGTGTTAGAAATGAAAGGATGCCACATAATTTTCAACCTAAAGATGGCTGAATTCAAAAATAATGCAGCAGCCTGGTCCATTTTTCTGAAATTTCTTTGCAGCAACTCAAAATGGAACTCAGTATTTTGTGTGGGCCCCACGTGCAGACGCATGTGCTAAAGATCAGCCTTTTCTCATCTGTGACAAGCACAATGCACCAGTGGACCAGTGGCGGACCTGCCATTTCTGATATTCTATGGCAATTGCCACTCGGGCTGCACAGTGCTAGGCAGTGATCGCAGAGCCAACTAGAGGACACTCGGCCCTGAGGCAGCTGTTGTAAAGTCTGTTTCTGATTATTTGATACAAGATATGCACACCAGTGACATGCTGGAGGTTGTTTTTTAGGGCTCTGGTAGTGCTCATTCCTCCTTGCACAAAGGAGCACAAATGCCAGTCCTGCTTTGGGGGCCTTCTACGGCCCTGTCCAGTTCTTCCAGGATAATCCTGGAATTTCCTCCATGCTCTTTGACTGTCTCCCAGACTTTGCTGGAAGACAGTAAACCTCTGACTATGGCATGTATTGATTAGCCATGCTGGAGGAATTGGATAGGTATATTTCCTGAGTATTCAAAAGAAGTCAAAATAATTTTAAATACTTTGATTAATTAAATATATTAAATAAAAATAAATTTGAACAAATATTTTGGACAGCTCTATTGTATTGAGTTATTGTACTTACCACAGCAGAAATGTAAGTCCTGTAGATTTTAAGGTCAAGGTCTTTCACCCCGATGGTGATGATAGCCAAATCCACCCCTGCACTTAGAAAAAAGAGCGCTGCCAGGCCATGGTAAGCAAAATCCTTCACAAACAGAGATTAAAACATTTTTACAACAAGGTCATAACCCATTAATTTTTCTAAATTTTATTCGCTGTCTGACTATTGCATCTCTCTTACAGCAGCAGCCCAGGGAGAACTGTTTTTATGACCTCCGGCAGCGAAGATGATCATCCAGAGGAAGGTCATGACGAAGCAGAAAACAGAGACGAACATCACCCACCCCAGAGGGTTCGGTGGGGCCACGTGTGTCGATGCAACTAGAATCCAAACCAAACCACCAAATACCTGCAGAGATGAAGAAGAGAGAGCGTGAATGGAGATGGCACATTGAATTATAACATTTATGAGAACTAATGGGAATCCATCATATTCTTTTTCTAGTGAAGAGTTGGACATATTCAGCGAATAAGAATCTACAGCCAGCACATTTAACCTTAGTTTACCTAAGCTTAGCTCAGCTGGGCTAAGTTAAGCAAGAAGACTAGAAACAGTGGCAATGGTAACAAAATGTGAGCTTTCTAAAAAAAGATAAAATATGTAACAAAAAAACAAACAAAAAAACAACACTAACATAACATTAACTTGAATTGAATTAAAAACAACTAAATTCATTAGTTTGCTAATTTATTAAACATTACATGGTAAATTATAAGGAGGCTCTGTAAAAGCCATTTCAATTTTATTTTAAACTAAAAATAACCATAAATATGACCTAAGTGCATAATGCAAAACACATGACATGCTTAAAATAAGTTAATCTTGCATAAAAAGCAACCAGTAATTAAAGACTTTAAAACAGGTGGTCGTGTGGGATTTAAAATATAACATTGTTACTCTAAAAGAGCTTTATCCTGTGCTTACTGTGCAATATGGATTGTTCCTTTAAGCCAAACTTGCCATAGAAAGAGAAATTACATCCATCATTTAAGGATTTCTGTAAATTATCTGAGTATGAAGAAGGGCCACAGTGCTCAATAGCTTCAGTGATGTCATTTATTAACTCACAATGTTGGCATTGCTCTGCAGTGTACTGACTTATAAGTACCACACGCTGACCAATTGTGATACTGGAGCTTGACTGATGTGGAATTTATAATCACGCTAACTCATAACTTGCAGTTATTTCAGATTGCAATCTGAAATCCTAAATGAACATTCCACGTGTTCATTAAAACCCACAAAAGCCACAACTGGGACATCGCAGAACAATGATGTCCACAACTGAAATCCAGGGGAAATCTAAAATTGAAATCTAAAACAGACTTAGCCAGCAGATGGTGGAAGCTTTCTGATATTACAACATCATAAATAAAGCAATCACCAAATTATCTTCAACTTTAGTGTACTTCAGACCATTGCTAAGGTTAGGAGTTCACGCCTTACTGGGAAAATGTTTGTTCCTCTATTCAGACAAAACACCTCAAAAGAAATACAAGGATCAATGTTTCAATTTTGGGCTCATCTAAGACTAATGGAAAAAAATATCTGAAATACACACTTAAGGGTTTATATTACCACACTTAATAAACATTGATGGTAATGTTGATTTTCAACAGCCCATTCAAACACTTATCTCTGTCTCTACTGTTTCTATACATTGCGTTCACCTTATCAGTCAAGCTTGCCATCATTAGCTAAGCATAACGTTCAAATATGATTGTTTTTATTTACCTTTAGTCTAAACCTAATTAAAGTTCCTTCATAAGTCAAGAGCTGTCTTTTAAATTCTAATATCATAACCAGGAAATAAGAACAGGCAACAGTGCATGAATATAAATATCAAAAATATTTATCTGACTCATCGAATATAAAACACAAGGACATTTCACTGACAGCTTAAAAAGGGAGGCAAATGTTATGAGTGTAGTCTCTCTGTTCATTGTGCCAGTAGGTCACAATAAACAGAGGTATCCATAAATGTATGGACATGGTTAGCAACAAAATTCAGGTAGGATGTGGTATTTTAACAATTCTGAATTGGTACTACATGTGCTAAGAAACTATCATCCAGACTTTTACACCAACAGGAACCTAAACTGTTAAAACAATGCAGAATGTAGCCATGTTTAGGCCAGATTCAAAGCTTACAGTAAATTCAAGGCTCCTCGGGACACACAGCACTTTTGCCGTCTTCTATTGTCCAAATTTGGTGATCCTAGCCTGGGTTCCCACCAAGTATGGTACTCTGCTGCTTGTCACCCGTACTTTACTTCGAGGATAGGCATTTAGAGATGGCTGGAAAAAAACGGCTATTTGACTTACTGTTGCTTCAGCATGAAAGAGTTCTCTGGCATTTATGTTTTTCTGGCCATTCTCTATAAACCCTAGACATTGTTTTGTGGGAAAATAGCAGCAGATTAGCAATTTATGAAATACCCATAGGAGCCCATCTGGTACCAACAATCATACCGCACTCAAAGTCACTTAAATCACCTGTCCCCATACTGACACTCAATTCAAATTTCAGTGGGTCATCTTGACCATATCTATGTGCTTAAATCCATTATATTCCGGCCACACAATTGGCTAATTAGTTCATTAATTGTTAAATGAACTGTACACTTTGGAACAGGTAAAATAACTTGTTTATACAGCAAGTGTTTCCAGTGCAGTTTAGTCATTGGTGAACTGAAACAGTTCATAAAGGGCTTCTTACTGCATTCGCATTTTGTGTTCGAAACTCATCAGTCTTCAAGATATGAAAATGTTCATGTTTTTAACTCATACAATATAACAGCATGACTGGCTGAGCGGAGCCAAAATAAACAAACTAAAACTTTAGCGAGGGTATTCATTGTGAGAATAAAAGATCTTTATCTGTGCAGTTTTGTTTTTTTAGTTGTTATACGAGTGTCCTTTGTAATCAGTCAGGGTGAAGAAGAGCCGGCCGCATTCTTTCTTATTATCAGAGACACAATATAAGTGAAATGTGAGATGTGAAGAGAGATGATGCTCCTCCCACATGAAGAATTATCTCCACTGACTCTCTATCTCCAAATTGTGCATTTTTATCCTAAAACAGTGTGGCTACTATATGGAGATATAGGCCCACTGAGATATAGGACCACTAAATTATCAGAAATACCAGCAGGTAATTTATTTTGGTGAAAAGAAGTTTGAGTTTTGGTCATCCTTAAACTCACACCCAATACATAGCACTGTTACCAATTGCTGTTTATCCTGTAAAAAAATAGTTTAGGCATCAATTTTAGGCATCATATGAAGTATTTATATGAGCCGAACTTGTATATATATACAAGTTCATATATATATATGAACTTGTTGCCATGGCACACCTTAATGAAATATTTGTCGTATTTAAAATACTTTAAAATGAGAACTATAAAATTGTAACTGCATCCTGAAGAGAATACTTAATGACCTGAAGATCATAGTCATTGTTGTCTGTCATTTCCCACTTACCAGTTCAGGTATGTAAAATATATCCGGTGCAGTGGTGCATATTCCCAGTCCACTGGGCAGGCTCCCCATGGGCTGAGCAGTTGTTGCAGCCATCTCTGCCTCTTCCTTCTCCCAGTGCTGATTTAACAGTGAGCACCTTGCTCTTTCCTCTGGACTAACGGTGCGGCAGCAGGTGTAAATGACCCTTTTAAGAAAGTCAGGTGAGCAGTCAGACCCGTTCTGCTATTGTGGGGGAGAGATCCCTTCCCACAACAGCAAACCAGACACACCCTTCGCCTTACAGCACTGAACGTTGCCTGGAATTCAATGTGAACTGGTGACTTGTGACGGGGCTTTCAAAAAACTTGATGAGAGATATTGTGGCCGCAGGCTAAGTTGAGTCTACTGATTTAATATCTTTGCTGTTGCTATTGAGTAAAGACACACTTCACTGACTTTTCAGTTCCCACTAACCTATAAACCCTTTCTTTGTGTTAGAAAAATGCCTCAAGCCTCTATTTGTATTGCACACAGAGACTTTAACAGGTTTCTTTTCAAAATATAGATTCTAATGATTGTGGGTTAAGACAGTCTACTTTGATCTCACAGACACAAGGCTTCGTTTTGAGCTGCACTAATCAATAATTAATTTCAACAATGGATCAAATGAGCATGTCCAGTGTGAGGGCTGACAGGCCTCGCATCTCCCTTTAGCATTTATAGCACCATGTTTCTAGTTGCTGTTTTGGCTTATGAGCTCAAAGTGTTAGTGTTCTACATCATTACCTCCCCTGGTATCAGTTTCCAGCAACAGTAGGCAAACAAAAAACTTTGTTTGCAACTAGCTGGTGGTGGAGCATTTAACTGCTAACATTGGATATTTTTCTAGGAAATGAGTTTCTGTTACATCAGCTCAAAGCAGTCTGGTTGTTCTTCTCTGACCTCTGGAAAATCCCAACAGATCAGTTTCTGAGATACTCAGACCAAGCCATCTGGCACTAACAGCTCTCAAATTCAGTTAAATAAACTTTTGTCCCCATTTCTGATGCTCAGTGTGAACTTTAGCAGGTCGTTGCCTATAGATACAATCCTGAAGGCACTGAGATGCTGCCATGTGACAGATTGATTGGTTATTTATGTTCACCCACAGTTGAACAGGTGTACCTAACAAAGTGGTGAATAATGTTATAACAGTCCCACGCAAGGGACCATTTTTAAGTAGAGTAAAATGTAATATTGGATTACAGTGTTAGTTAAATTACAACATCCAGTCTCTTTATCAGGCATCAGTTTACTGCTAACTTCAAAAGCATATTTCCTGATGCTGCGTATTACTAAAACAACTCACCTTACTCTATTTTATTATGTAGGTGAGTGATAAAGGGAGAACAATAAACCAATGGGATGGTTCACTGACTCCTTGTTCTATTTTATAAAGGGTACGACTGGTATAAATGTTCTTAGAACATTTACATCTGTATTAAATCTGTATTTTACACTATTTGATTGGACAATCTTCACCAGCCTGTAGTTTTAATCAAATGGGGATTGTATAAGTTTTTGTTGTCTTTTTTATCTCTGTGCAATTAGAAGATTTACCTGACAGCTCAGGTCTGTTGTTACATAGTATTTCATTGTTCAAAACAATGAAAACAATGAAATTGACGCTGTTTGTTTTCTCCCACAACATGTGATCTCTGACTCATGCTGTCAGTCTTTGCTAATGTTGACACCCTCAACAAACAAAACACATAATATTCCAATGTCCAATTCTTTTATTTCACAATGGAGATTCCAAGACAAAAGTGTGAAGTGAATCATCTAGACATTTACATCATCAAATTTCAAATCGCCAGCCATGCCATGCATAAACACCAAGCCTTTGAAAAAGGCACAAAATCTAGTGTATTGAAGTTGGTTTAAAAGGCTGTCAGCAGGAAGCGTTATCTCCTTTACAGAAATGAAGCTCTAATAGTGGTTACACTGCAACACTATTTAGTAGCAGGTAACTGCTACATCACTCTATGATTGAAAGAAATAAGATGAGAGCAAAGACACAATGAAACAAATTAATATATCTATATAAATAAAGCTCAAGTGTTGCTAATCCAAGACAATTTAACATTGTAAACACAGTCACTGCGGAACTATAGACAACAACACATGCATCTGACAATGCCTCTAGTGTCAGTCCAATCATACCCTTGTAGCGGCTCGCACTTTAGCTGAATAAATGGGTAGATCACCATCAAAGTGATCATTATTTTAGCTTGGGCCATCAAGTTGCAACAGATGAAATATAGAACGCATTCCATTTATCGTTGGCCTTGTCTTCTGTAGGAACTAAAGTCACAATCCTCCTGCTTTTCCTGCTTCAGTTTTATAAATGTTTTTTTGTGAGAGCAAACTAAAAGTCTAACTGTGTTAAGCTGTAGAAGTAAGTTGTGTGACAAATGTTGGAAATATTTAAATGCTGTGGTGCTGGTTTAGCTCACACGATGAACAGGTGACTGTATGCCACAAGGTTAGATGCAATTCTGTTAAACTCTAGCCTAAGGCTGTATGTCTTTCCCTTTTTGTCCCTTCTTCTCTCCACTATCTAATTCAGGCAAAACAGATATATAGCAAATATTGAAATTTCAGCTATCATATTAGGGCATGTTACTAGTGTGTTACTAGTATGGTAGATGCAGAAAGATTTGTCTTTAAGCCTACATCATTGACGTGGTTTACTTACAGAAACTGAAGGAAACATCTTTTTTTAAAATGTCTCAGAAATATATTTAAAGAAAATTAGGACAGATCTTGAGTTTTAAAAAATGCATTTGTGTTTTTTTTGTGTGTGAGTGTGCAATAAAATTTGTGAACTGAGCTTTTAAATTGTATACTATTGAAAGTTACAGTGAAAAATCAAAGAAATAAAAAGTTATGATAATATCATTCCTGCTTCTGTTTAGATTAGTAATTTCATTAGTTATTTACACTCATCCATCTTTAAACAACATTTAATTCTGAAAACTTATAATTCTCACTTCACATGGATGGATTCTAAAAAACAACATTGAAAATTGTGAGGTAGGCTAATGTGATAATATAATTTTTGTTTGAGTGTGTTTTCCACTTTTTCATCAATTTGATGTTTGGGCATATTGATTCAAAATAAATGCATAAAAATAATTTTCCTCTCAATGTATTTGTGAAAGCTATGTGATTATTCGTTTTTTTGTTGTTGTTTTTCTCTTGAGTTGGTGACTTGTTTTAGGACCTCTTCCATCGAATGGCAGAGAATATGGCATGGACGAAGTAGAGAAGAGTGGCCACATAGGACATCACCTAAAAAACAGACAGAAACACAGATGGATGATGGAGATGGTCACTTTGAGGTACAAGACTTTAAAGATTTTAACTTAACTTATAACTTTGATTTGATAACTTTCCTTGTTTTAGCAATTACAATTTGAGACACATATACTTTACTTGCGTATTTTCAGTATCTTCCATAATTACATTTTCAATTCCTTGACATAAGAGAAATGTTTACACATCTACATTTGTACTGTTCAACAAATTACGTTGTTAAAACATTTTAAAGCTTTGTTCTTTTACAACTACTTTAAAAATTACCAAAAGAGTTGGATAATTTCAGTATGTTGTGCTAAAATTGTCCAGAATAAAGTGAATTTGTCAGAAATACAAGTACAAGATTCGTTATTTCCACTTGTTTTAGTAAATAATGATATAATATTACCATCAAGCAGTTCATTTATTATATAAGAACTTATCTTATTTCATATGCTGCTCAAAAAATCATAAATAAATAAACAAATTAGGGAACAGTAGTCATTGTAGAACTGACATATTTTTAATCCAAATTCAAAATATGTCAGTACATACTTTTAATTTGGATATCTCATTCTTCAAGATCTGAGAGTTCCCTTAATGTTTTGAACAATAAATTTATGTGTTTTACGTACCACTGCAGAAATGTACAGTCGGTATATTTTGAGAAGTTCAGCTGTTGGTAGAACTTGTGCAAGTTGTCCAGTCCCATAGGTAACATAGGCCAGATCCACTGATGCACTGAGGAAGAAAACCACCGCCACAAAATGATAACCTGCATCCTGCAAATTAAAATATAGAGAAAAAATAAGAAGAAGGAAATTAAAAAATAAATAAATTAATAATAATAATAATAATAATAATAATAATAATAATAATAATAATAATAAATGGAGAAGATACTATAGGGCCTTCGCACTCTCAGAAAGAGGAAGGGGAGCAAAAGGGAAAATTTTCAAACAAAGTGGGGACAGGTTGATGGACTGTGTAAAACTTGTGGGAAAGTATCCCCCAAAACCCCAATTGCCACCCTGTGCTACCTCATTTTTAAGAATATTGCCAGGTAATAACCCTTCTTTAAGATAGGCCCTAAAAATGTCCTTAATTGTCAGGTTTCTGTTTATCGCTGCATTTTTAATAGCAACATTCAACAACAGTGTCCATTTTTCCTTAGTGGCAACAACAAACACCAAAGGTTAACTAAGACTGTTTATTGTTTACACTGAGTAAAGACAGTTCAAATTCTCAAATGCAAGTACCGATTTTACTTTAGTAATAAATTAAATTTTCTTCTTTTTGTTGTGGTATTTTTTCAGTGTTTGATGTCTAATATATTGGTGCACATTTCTCAATGTCTACACTACAGTCACATGAGAAATGGAATTACACCTTTTATTATTTATTTATTATGTCTAAGTTTTTATGTAACAAGACATAAAAGAAATCTGGTCCTGAGCAGGTTCTAAAATAATTTAAATATAATCTCATATGAACAACAACATATTTATTTATCGAAAACTAAGCCTACTTTTAGCCCCAGTAACTTGAAGTCATCGTTTACTGTATGACTTTATCAGTCTTTCATATCATTGTGGTGGAATTTCGTCCCACTGTTCTTTTACAACAGCTAATTGTAAAGAACAGCGGGCATTCATTGAGACTGGTATGCATTGTCTAAAGTCCAACACATTTCCGTCAGATTAAGGTCTGAACTTTAACTGGTGATTCCAACTCTTGGATTTTTTTGTAGATTTGCTAATGTGTTTGGGATCATTGTCCTGTTATGTGACTCGTTTTCAGCCAAGCCCTAGGGGTTGGACAGATGGCCTCACATTTGACTCTAGAATACTTTGGTATACAGAGAAATTCACAGTTGGCTCAATGACTGCAGGATACCCAGCTTCTGTGGCTGTAAAATAATCCCAAATCATCATCCTTTCACCACACATAAAGTGTTTGTTAATGTTGTGTTTGGTTTTTACCAAACACTTCATATCCGGCTAACACATAACAATGCTCTGGACCAGTACACTTCCAAAATGTCTCTTTTTCCAGAGGTGGCCACACTTGCTGATGATCAATCAATCAACGAATTTTCATTACTACTTGCTCTCTTAATTCCTATAAAAGCATTGCTTTAGAGGAGCATACATTGCCTCTGCATTTTTGCTTAAGTTCTGTTAAATTAAAAAAAAACTTTTTAATATGTCAAGCATTGTTCTTCATCTGTGGTTTGATTTACATAACTGTAAGACCTGCTGAGCACAAGATGATTTGGAATTTGAAGGTTTACTTCATCGATCCATTATTAACTGTTTATCTAATTAGGCTATTAAGCAGTCAGTGGGAGTGTCTAACCAGTGCTGGCCAGATGCTGCTCTGGTTGCCTCCGCAGAGGAAGATGAAGAACCAGAGTGTTGTCATTACGAAGCAGAAGATAGACACAAACATCACCCAGCCCAGAGGGTTAGCCGGATCAACTTTAGCCGATGCCACCAGAATCCACACCAAACCACCAAACACCTGCAGGGTTACACAGAGGAGGAGAAAAGAGACAATGATTGATGATATTGCAATTCAGTGGCTTGGTTTCCACAGAGAGGGAATTCTACACACCCACTTTGTAAAGTTTTTTATTAGAAATTTATAGTGTTGAGTGTAAGCTTTAAGCTATTTTCCAGCCCTCTGAAAGGTTGCTCAGAGCTTCATGTAAATTGGTACACTGCCCTTTAAACTAAGGCTTGGTCACACAAACACACACATACTGGCCATGTTGTCACTCTTGGGTGTATTGCCTCAGCCTTTATATCTCCTCCTTTGGCAAACATTATGCTTGAAAGAGTCTTTGGTATTTAGATGGAGCATGAACCTTCCACCATTTGCTCCTTGATAAGAGGCACATTAAAATGCTTTACCATAGGTCACAGATAGTGTACGCAGGAAAAACATTTTTATTCATTGTCATTCCTTATTTTTAAACAAGCAACAGAAATTTTTGACTGTTTCATGTTAGGCCATCTTCACAGAGAGACGCCAATGTAGGAAAGCTCAGGTGTAAATAATAACATTTCTACATTTTATTTAGCACATTCAGTTTCGAGGTCCTAAAGGCTTTCTGAGACACACTCTAAGACTAAACTTGTGCTTTCACACTAAAACAAGTGAACATGTCTGCTATGAAAAAGATCTGTTTTTATCCTGTCTTTATATTAAAGGCTTCATCCAGACACTCTTCAAGCCAATCAGCTTCGAACCTTCAAGTATCAGGTGCGCAGGAGCTGAGCAAGAGGAAACAGCAGCTGAGGCTCATTCAGTCGAAACTGGCATCTTGGTGTTCCAGTGAGGACATTTTACACAAGCGCCAAAAACAAAAAAGCCCTTCTGCTTCTCAATAGCTCAGTAGTATATCATATCTTCTGGGAGATAAAACAAAAGCCTTTTTCAGTTTTATACTTTTTCTCAGATGAGTATTTTGGGAGGATATCTGTAATAATTTTTATTATTTTATTAATAGTATATACCCAAGAGAACTTTAGTCAATTTATTTTAGGTGAAGATCTAAAATGAACATTCTCCATCACTTATTTAATCTTCTGATTTTTCAGTTGCTACTTAAGGAACCTGAAATAGGTCTGTTTGTATTCAGAACTGCTCGAGTCTCCTCAATCAATTTGTCTAGCAATCATTTTTATAAATTTAGCTGGACTAAAGTCTAGTTAGGTTAGTTCGGTATAACGTAATAAAAATAATAAGAACTAAAATAATAATCCTTCCCATAAAAAACAACAAAATCATGTTCAGTCAGCTGTGCAAACACAGAGAGCTCAAATTATGGACAGCCTATTCCTAATCTATGTATTTTTTTTAGTCAGTGCCCATGAAGAACATGCAATGTCCTGGATTAAACACTGTGACAGACAAACATTGCTCTACTCTGCTCATTCATCTCAAATGGTATATTTAAAGTGAGACATGTCTCCTCCATGTAAAATAAATAAAAATAACTGCATTTACTTCCATTTATGTAGTGCTTTTCTGGTCTTGGTGGCCACTTGAGGTATGTTAGAATGCTTCTTAGCTGTCATTGTCAATTGTTGTTTAAACAATCCACATCACAAAAAAGAGTAAAAAAGTGAATTAGAATACACAACATTAATGATATCATTTTTTTCTAAATCCAAAGAAGTTTTGGTTTATTCACTACTTGTGAATCTTATTTGTACAATGTCAGAATATTTTTTTAATTGTCAAATTGTGAAGTAACAACTGCCTGTTTTTTTCTTTAAACCTTTAATAGGCGGAACTTTCTGGCGAAATTTATGACAGTGAATCATGAAGGAAATGGAGAACAGAGTAGCAAACAACAGGTGCTTCTACATACAAAAATTGTTTTAATATATGGACAAATATTACACAAGCCTTATCGCAACTTATCTCATCTAAAACCACACAGGTGAAACATATCCATTTTACATCCATTCCAGGTAAAAGGGAACGCACCATGAATATACAAATTTATACAAAAATATATGCAAAAAAACAGGTGGGTGGGGCTTCTGTACTTGCAGTCAAAGCTTGACTGTTTACTCTGACTGAAAACAACAGGAAAAATGTTTATAATGGAGCATTTAAGTCAGTGTGAAGACTTAATCTGTGACTCAATATTTTTATCAACCTTTTTCCATCTTTAATCTGATAAAATTGCTTGTTCGCACAGAGGTAGGTTTGGATAGATTTAATTCCTTAATAAATGAAATCATTATTTTAAAACTTTGACCAATATTAAAATTAGTTTGATGATCTGAAGCCTTTAAGTGTGAAAAATGCTTTTTTCACACAACAGTATGCACACCTGAATGGGTGGCTGGCTAAACCTAAATTAGGTATACTAGTATTTTTTAGCATCTATATCTGTTGTGGCAAATTTGTTGCCGTGACTGAATCACAGCTGAAATCCACTGAATATAACTGCTGTTTCCATGCCAACAGGGGGTGGTGAAAGCGTTTGAGTGGAGTATACCTTTAAATCAGCTGGACGTGGATCCTACAGCCATGTGGTCTGAGTTTATGGTCTCGGTGATTATTTGAAATAACCAAGCTTCAACCTGAAAACTAGTGTTGAATATGTTTGTGTGTGATGGTAAGTTAGCTTTGAGGCACAATTCATTTGAATTTCAGTAGTGGGACCACACCTCACACACTCCCCTTCCACTCATATATCGTGAAATGTCCTCCTGCCCTACTTGCAGTTTGTTCTTATTTCTATGCCCCACCCTCCCAGCTCTCGTCTTATTTCTCACGTAGATACCAAGAGTGCTTTCTGCCCAGAGGGCCCTGAGGCCCTCACCAAATCGACAACTTTGCTGACTCTGTCCGCCATTTTCTGTCAATAAACACTGTCTAGTGAAGCCTGATCCCTGCTAGTGAATTGTAGGTTTAAGGACAGTTTCAATTAAAAAATGTTAAAAACATCAAGCATCTTAACTGTTGAGGAGATTTTCAATTCATTCCTTCACTTTATTGCCATTGCTTGCCTTGTGTAGGTGGTTTTGTTCTCTAGCGTTTCCTTTTTTTCCCCCTCACAGTCCTTCACAGTACACAGTAATTCCAGGAAAATGACTTGGTTGCCAAAAACTAAGCCAAACTCACCCGCATTTGCCTTTTTTATCCGTTATCAGTTAAATTTACACTGACAACAAGAGTAGGTAAACTTTATCAGTAGATTTCCATTCTTGTGCAGCAGCAAATAATTCTGGCACAACAATGCAGGAGCTCCAGCAACACTTAAAAGGAAATAGGAACAACTTTATTAACTGACCAACGCGTTTTGGCTTGTGGCCTTCATCAGGCTGGTGCAGCATAATGTTTCATGAAAAGTGAAAGCCATCCAGTGATCCATGAGGGTTTATGACTACTTTGATATATACTTTACTGCACTTAAATCTAAGGGTTACTGGTGCCTTTCCATGTGTTATGCAGATTTAATCTGTGTGTTGCATGCATCAAAAGAAAACGTAAAGATAAAGCTTGGGTTTGGTATTTACAGCTTTAGTGCCATTTTAATGAGGGGCATGCATGCCAAAAAAGGTGACAACTTGTTTGCTTTAATTCTAAAATGTCACAGAATACAAGGTTTTTTGTTTGTGGTTTGAGCAATACAGAGAATGTTTTAGATAACAAAATGTCTCTATATGACATTATAAACAAATAAGAAGTACTAATACCTATCCCCGCACTCTCACATTTAAAGTAATAGCTGTTATGCAGGTTTAAAGATATTGCACAAACTTTTTTCAGGATAAGTTTATGAAATATATATTTTTAAAAGTCAGTCCTTCTTCATTAACAGCTCAAAGTTAATACTTTTTTCATCCTATTATTTTCTGGACTGAAAAACTAAACAAAGCCTAATAATCTTCACTTTTCACTTTTCGATATAATACAGTTCAGTCCATCACCACCTGTTACATCCATGATTGTGAGCATAGAGGAAAATCGTGGTGAAAGTGAAAGTGAGGATGCCAGTGACAACATAAGTATTGTGCAAATTGCACAAATATTTTTTTATTCATTTTGAGGATATAAAAGTAGAACTAATGGCTGATTAGTGCAGATACTGCATCACAGATGTTTTCTGACAAATAAAATGTGTGTTTTTTTTATATTTAGCATTTTCCTGTTGCTATGGAAACAAATTATTTTCACCAAAAAGGCTACATTTTATTAACTCCAATTATCAAACAGTGGTTCCAGCTGACCAGCAAAACAAGATGAGAAAAATCTTATCAGAATGGAGACCTGCTCCAACAGAGAAATGAGAAGAAGAAGATGCTACTTTAAATAATGTTGGCCTGGTTGAATAAGGAATGAAATAAGGAAAATGTGTTAAACAAACATATGAAAGAGAATAAAAGAAAAGGCTGTGCAAAAATAAGACATGTCTGAACCACAAAAGAGGGTAAAACTCAACATGGAAAAGTAACACATCCCTTCTAACAACACAAATTACAAAACAAGAAACTCACAAACTCGGGGATGAAGAATATGTCAGGAAAGCTGGTGAAGATCCTTCCGCCTGATGGCAGAGCATCACCTGAGGTGGTGGAAGCCATAGTCCAAAACAGTGTGCAAACACGTATGGGGTGTGTTAGAGAATGAGATGTGTAACCTGTTTCAAGGTGCCTTTAAAAACTGTCTTTCTGTCTCGTTTTCCCTCCTGCACCTCCCTCTATTCGTCCTCTACTCCACCTCCCCATCCATTCCTACTGTTCAAACTACCAGTTTGACAGGTGGGTTTCTTTTTGTTTGTGCAACAGGATGATGTATCATGACCCTCTTTGCATGTATGTGGTTCTCCGTACAGTTTTTATGTGTGAGCCTCCATTTCTGTGGTATTTGTTGATGGTTCTCTATTAATAATACCAACCTGTTTACATGCACACAAAAAGGAATAGTGAAGCAACTCTAAGCACTGTTAATTCTGGATATAAAAGGAGTTTCAGCTGAATGTTAGAGTAATGCTGGCTTTACTCCAGCTCTCACTGAAATATGATCACTTCATTTAAAAAGAAAAAACACACACACAGTGGAAGCCAAATGCAAATGCTGAGGCTTCCCAAGCCAGTTGGTGACATGGTTGCTGCTTCCATCTATAATCACTTTATACTTCTAATAAAAATTTTAACTGTTGTAGGTAATATTAAAATAAACTCTTATCCAGCTAGTCGTCATCTGATCAGCCTCAAACCATCAAATGGGTTCCAAAATTTATTCTGCAGTGTCACAACAACACCAAACATACAAACAAGAGAATTCACTGCTTAAGAAGAAAAAGCTGTTCTGACCACCACACAGTATAGGTGGAGGTCAAAATCTTGCAGCCAGACTGGGATTACAGAATATACATAAGCATGGTGACAGTAGCATAGTATATGGGCATGATGCTTGGAAGCGCATTGACAAGTACATTAAACATGAAAGTCAATTTACATGTGATTTGAGGATTTTTTTAAGGCTCTGATACCATTTTATATGACTGACCTGTTAATCATATAGTCACTGACATCTGAGTTAATGTTTGCTTTTGACTTTATGTCTTAATGTGTTTGTGTAAGATCTGACTGAAGTGCATTCCTCTTAAACTAGTGTCTTTTATTAGCTGTCTGCTGAAACTGCAGAAGTTTAGGTCTAAAAGACTGGGCGAGGGATGCATAGACTGAAGTTTTGTTTGGTTTGTTAACATAAAGTGCACATGAGTCTGAACAGGAAAAAGTAGAGACTTAAAGGATCAAACGCGCAGATAGATAAAGAGGTCTGAAATGAAACAAGAGAACAAACGTGAGAATAACCAGCGATGAAACAGGGAAGTTGGGAGTGGCAGGAGTTAAATTGATCAATTGTTACGTCATATGTTTCCACTTGGCAACATTTCAGCACTTTGGAGTACAGCACTTTTGTTCCTCTTCCTCTATTTCTTTTTTCCTTCTAAAACAAAGTAATAGTTGCTGTAGGTTAAGCCTTAGAGGTTCTAGCAGGTGAATTTCATCACCTTTAACTCTTTAAAGTCACTAAACTTATATGAATCCTTTCAACTAAATCAAGTGACAACCCCAAACTGTGAAGTTACAATATATTGAGAACAAATAGGTCTCTTTGTGCTTTCATTTCCAAGTCAAACTGTCAAGCACAGTGTGACGGTTTCCAGGATGAGGGATTAAAACCCTTTACCATATGCAAAACATCTTGTGTGAGACAAGCTCAAGACCCTTCCACCTTTTTTAATCATTGTCTGTAGTCACCAAACCTGTTTTGTTACCACAAAATAAATAACATAAACAGCATATGAATTTAAATTATTACTGCTACACATGCATCACATGGGTGATCCATGAATTTTACTTCCTATCATAGATACATTGATTAACGGTGAATAATCGTTTTGAGTTGTAAAATCTGAAGCCTAAATATATCTGAAGAATTTTAAAAGAATTCTGATACACTGTGTTAGTGATAATTCAAATCAGGGTTGCAGGTGGGCTGGAGCCTAAGCCAGCTACCATAGAGCAAGAGGCAGGGCATACGCTGAACAGATCAGTCTGCCGCAGGGGTAAGCAACAGACAACCATTCACATATACATTCTCACCTATGGACTATTTAGAATGACAAATTAAGATAACCTGACTAACAGCATGTCATTCGACTGTTGCAGGAAGTTGGCAAGAACCCACACAAGCACAGGGAGAACATGCAAATGCAAAAAGCCCCCGGCCAGATGTTGGATTCAAACCTA
>NW_005187455.1:3138214-3156982 GCF_000239375.1 Pundamilia nyererei
ATGGGTACAATTTCTAATTTCATGTAATCTTAACAGCATACATTTCTCTCACCTCAATAACACATTTTACTTGAGTATACTTTGATTTACTACTTTCAAAACTAGTTGTATAACAATGAATTAGAAAAAAAAAGCTTTGAAATTAATGTCTGTTTTCCTGTTTAGTATATTCTGTGATTCCTGTTTAACATGCAATTTCAATATTGGACTGTGAGTTACTCTGAAAGAGTCGCTTTCAAACCTTCCACATGCACGTTCCCTCTTTCAGTGACAAATACTTGTTTTGTTCTGCTGATGCTGACACACCCTCTGTCAACCCATTTGTCTGTTAAAGCTAATACGTATAAGGACATGCTCCTGTTTAACGACAAAACATGTGTCAGGTACACTATTCAAGTGAAACTGAAGCAAGGATTTTGTGTGCCATGGTAATGTGATCACCATGACAAACATTTCTTCATTTATAGAAAATATATTTTATTTAGTTTTATTTGCACAAATAATCCTGCTGAGGGTTAAATAATAACAATAATATTAAATAATATATTAAGTATATGACTAGTATTAAAGTATACGCATTAGTATTATTCACAGAAATGCACCATTATTTAAAGTTTTCCAAATAAATCACTCAAGCCTGAAAGACACTTCACTCAAGGATAAACTAGTGTTGTGTTTACACATAACAATAAACCAAATGTTTAAATTGGCACTTTGCTACTAGCTGCCCATCATAAAAACATATCATTGGTTCCCATTTCTTTCTTGAATTAGAAAAAACTAGAATATAAATATGCTGTTTGACAAGCATAAAATTGTATTTTGACACCAAGGTGATTCCCAAAACACTATTAGCTCATAAACCTAGCCTCTCATGACACAGTGTGTCACATGTCCGCAAAAAAACTGAGGAAACTGAGCAAGTGGAGGACAAAAGAAGAAGTGGCAACATGAGAAGCTTGAGAAAAACCAAGGACAACACTACCATATTCAGAACAATAGGTAGGATTTTAAATCCCAACCAAGGGCATACATCCAGTAAGGGCTCCAGTCTAGGTCCCCCCATGTTACCCAGGCCTACCTCAAAATATGATTAACAGACACATAACTGAAGCCATGCTTCCCTTTGCCCATAAACTGAGGAACCAGGGCACACTGATGAGAAGTGGGCTACTGGAATAAGCTAGTGGACAAGGCATGAGAATAGGGAATTGTTGAAGTGCTACTACACATCTAACCCCAGCAAAAGGTGATAGGTGAAAGAGATATGGAACCTATGGATTCTTTGACACCCAACATCTACACTAACATTGAAACGACTAGTACCTCAGTGTTCGAACATTCGGAATAAGCAAGTGCTGTCACAACTAGAGATTCTCCAGGTACAACACAAATGTTACGGCAGGGCAGAGGTATAATCATCCTCACACTCTGAGATTGGGTACCAAGCCCTAAAGAACAACTGGCGGTCCCTTTTAACAGCAAGAAACCTCCAGCAGAATCAGGCTCAGGGAGGGGCGGCTATCTGCTGCGACTGGTTTAAGGTGAGGGGAGAGAGACAGTAACAGAGAATGAAAAATGTGAGTGAACGAGAAACAGTCAGTGCATCATGGCTGTAACAGCCCAAACTTATTGTAGTGTAACCAATGCAGGATTCAGGTTATCCTATATGCTTGCTCAAAAAGGACTGGTATATGAAGAGAAGGATTTTAAATTTGATCCTGGATTTAACAGGGAGCTAATGAATAGAAGCCAACATGAAATATGCTCTCTCTTTCTAGTCCCTGTCAGTACTTTTGCTGCAGCATTTTGTATCCACTGAAGGCTTTTCAGGGAGTTTTAGGACAGTCTGATAATAATGAATTACAGTAGCCCAGCCTAAAAGTAATTAATGCATGAACTAGCTTTCAACGTCACTCTGAGACAGGAAATTTCTAAATTTAGAGATATTGCACAAATGCAAGAAAGCAGTCCTACATATCTGTTCAATACATGAGCAGGTCTTGACCGAAACACCAGAGGGGCAAAACACCAGCTGCTGGTATATATCCAACCGTCATCGGGGTAAAAGCACATTAAAGAACTTAAAACCGCAATCCTTTTCATCTTTGTGCAAATTCATTGAGTCTTCATCTGATTAGTTTGATTTTAACTTGCACAAATAATGCATTTTAGATGTGACTTTGTGGCAAACACAATCTTAGAATAACTGTTGATGTTGTAGCTATTGCAATATAAAACCCCCTCAGTCATTACCACCAGACAAACACACAAGACAGAATAAGCAGACATGAGACAGACACACCTTGCACTAGATCCTCTATTCTGGATCTAGTTACAGGATACACGCGCACACACACTCACATACACAAATACACACAAAGACAATGACAGAAAATGCATAATAATATGTGTCCTAAGCCTGGACAACAAACCCATTGCACGTCCAGGGACTCAGGACTCCCCCAATGCTGTGAACTGTAACCTCGAGGTAACCTCGAGCTGCACCTATATATAGTAAACTTAGCCTGTTTTTTTTAATTTACACGTTTGCTCTACTAAGCTTCATAGGATTTATTCTATAGCTGTCAAATGAACTATACCCTCAAACATCATTGAATGCATTACAAACATGTTTTAATCAAAACTGGATGTTAAGATCTAATAACTAGATATGTAGTAAACACTGTGTTCCTGAAACTGTCTGAACCATTTGAATATCTTTCAGCTCTTTTAGTTGGCTTACTTTCCGTTTGGTTAATGGTCCAAACATCTAAAACTTTTCAGCTGTGTCAAGTTCTTACAAAATGTCCACTGAATGCTACTTGAAACAAAATTAGCAAGAAAGAAAGAAAGAAAGAAAGAAAACAAATTAAAACTACAGTAAAGATGCAAAACACAAAGGCACACACATATACACATTGTAACCCATTCACCTAGCAATTTTGTGCACAAGCTCTAATTTCAAACAAAAAGCTGTTTAAGCCATTAAAAGATAGTCTCTTTGAAAACATGAGATAGACACCAAATAATTATTCCAGCACATCATAAGGTAACACAAAGTTTCCGTTTCCCAAACTGAATCTGTGATCATGATAATTCTAGATCCTCCACTATGAATCTATTTTTTTTCTTTTAATAACACTGATAGGACATTAAATCTGTGTGTGCATATTCTAGCATTTAACTATGTTATTTTACTGTGTGAAATCCCCACCACTATCACCTCTTCTACTTCTTCCTCCTTAGACAATAGTCCACCTGGGGCACAAAGAGAACTGGGTGAGAACGTCTCATTTTTTCCATGTGATAACAATCAGGTCTACAGTTTTACAGTTTTTTCAGTCTGCAGTCCAGTATCATTTATATCTACACAATGATGGTCCGTGTTGAGTGATCTGCAGTGGAGTTAATACATTATCTTCACCTCTATAGTTAGCAAAGTGAGCTCGATATGGCACAGATAAGATTTTTCTTTCCTGTTGACCACAATTTGAAAAAAGGAGCATCTGACAATACACCACTGCTTTCAAATAAAGTCACATTTTACTCTCTTTTTAAACAAACTCTTAGTACCATGAGATTTGATAGTGATGCAGCCATTCAGAGCCAGCCTCTACTAATCGGTGTATTCAGTCTATTGGTGTCTCTGACACTGCTCCCCCAGCCGAGTATCCTACACTTAACACAATTGAGTGATGGATAATCTTAATCACTGCGCTGCAGACTTGAAAAGATCCAAAAGAACCCTTTTCGTATAAAGCCTCTGTGTTGGTTTTCTAGTTTAGCCAGTTGTCCGTGTGGACATCCCAATACTTTTACTCCTCCGCCACATCAAAATCCTGTCCCAGCACAGCTACAGGTCGTGTAGCCATCTTCTTCCATCTGAAGTCAATCATCATCTCTTTGGTTCTACTCCCATTCAGAAGCATATGATTTATCCCAGACCATTAGTCCCCTGTATTCCTCCTCCTGCTCATCACTTATATATCCAATCACTGAAGAATCATCAAAGTATTTCTGTAGGTAGCATGAATCAGAAGTACGAGGTTACAAGGTGATAAGGAATGGAGATGGCACAGACCCCCCTCTACTGCCCACATACTGCCTTATATACCTGTCCACCACCACGTTAACTGACATCGCCTGTAGTTTCTCTCTCAGTAGCAGCATTTACCAATGTCTAGAATTTCTGTCATTATGAAACCATCATATAACAAGAAGAAACATTTGAGCAAACGCAGAAGCTAGATCATTTTTGGCTCACACCCCAGTCAAGCAATTTTCAGATATGGAAAAAAGTAGTATATAGCAGCTAGTGACAATTAATTAACACATACAAAGTGTCCACAATAGTTCAATATTGTTTCTCCCCCTGGTACTGTCCTCTT
Organism: Pundamilia nyererei; assembly: GCF_000239375.1. Classification (NCBI taxonomy): domain Eukaryota; kingdom Metazoa; phylum Chordata; class Actinopteri; order Cichliformes; family Cichlidae; genus Pundamilia; species Pundamilia nyererei. The sequence continues at coordinate 3,142,606 of NW_005187455.1, forward strand.
TTCTCTTTGAAGCTAGTGGAATTCTACACAGGTGACCTCATCACACAGCGAGCACTGGAACGATACTGTACAAACTGGGAATAGAAGCTGGCAAGGCACAGTGGGCGAGTTTAGCAGTGGTTAGTACTTTGCTGTTGTGTTGTGTGTACATATTTAAGAAAATCACTTTCCCAAGTGAAATATAATATTTTAATAGATAATTTCTTGACTAATCTCAAATAACATTGTCTCACCAACCCTGGAAATTTACTCAAACGCATGTTAGATGATCAGACCCATGCTGACTAACTGTATGATACGAGGTTTCGGAAACACCAATAAATGCCACTCTGGATTCTGTTTTCTTTACAGTGTAGCCTCACTACCTCTCTATAGGTACATAGTAAAAGTATTTTCTGTTTAATCTGTAAGACTTAAATTTCATTAATAATTATTTTATTTTATTATTTTACCGTCTAGATACCATGGGAAAAGCACATCTTGCTCATTGCTACTGTCAATCAAGGGATAATCTAAAACCTGTAAATATAATTCAGGACCAAACGCTTTTCTGTCCCTTCTGGGCTTCACAAAGAGTTTCTTTTCCCTTTGTTTGACACAGCCCTGGGATATCTTACTACTATTACCCTGATGGTAATCCAGTTTTGTTTTGTTTTTTCCAAAGCTTATCAACGCTCCGGTCATCAGGGACAGCATACAGCAACCGCAGCAACTGCAATGGAATGTGGAAATACAGGATGTGGAATATGAGTCGCCTGCAAACAGTGCACCAACAAAAGGCTTGGTATGTTTATACACATTCAGAAAGACCACTTTAGGTATTGGGCTGGGGACTTGGAGTATCACTTTGGGGGGGATAAAGGCTTTATAGTCAGTGTTCAGTTAAACAAGACAGTTTGAAGTTCAAACAGAAGGTTAAATGTGTGTTAGTTTCAAGGTTAAGATCATGTTAGACGATGAGGGGATGTAATAGGAATTACTAACATGCTGATAGGTGTTTGCACTCTTTGTCATTTTGGAAATATTCTTACTGGCTTTGTTGCTTTTCTTGAGTAGGATGACCTGGCAGATATATTCATGCCTTTAGGGTACAATTAAATTACTGTAGTCAGTTGTCAAATACACATGGGGAAATAAAATATGCCCTTAAGCATCTCTACTCACCAATTAACAGGCTACATCTTATTCCTTTCTTTTTTATTCAGAATGTGTTGGGGGATTTATGTGAAGAGTTTAAAGAAACATTTACTAACATCTTCATATTACAAAACCAACAGTGTAAATAATATGGATTTTTTTAAAGGTCTTATCTCATAAATTAAATTACAGAAGCCTTAAATGCCTTTCAAACAACTTTTTCAGATTTTATTCCCAAAGAAATATGTTTAGTGTGACAATATACAATTTATCATAAAAAAGTATGTTGAATTGCTGTAATAAATGTTGCTTTGGACGTGAAGCCGTAACCGACAGCACCCAAACTGACCCAACCTCCTAGTGCTCCTTAGCTTTTATACCAGGCTATAAAAAGAACACAGCGGGCCAATTATTAACTCCTGTAACCCTACACTACAGACCCTCCCAAACAAGCACATACACACAATGATGTTGAAATAATGGGTGGGGCTCAGTACCCAGTGAGATGACAGGGCTGAAAAAGCACCTTTGTGGATGTAAATAAGTGATACGAACACAATTTTTATCATAAAATTTAAATTAAAACATGCCAATAATGTTACCATTACTGGCATTAGTGGCACTCATTGTCCCTTTTTTAATCCTGTAACACATTTTTTTAACTTTAAGAGGAAGGACGTTGATTCTGTGATTAAATACAAAATAAATAAAATATTTTATTTCACAGCTACACAGACTACGATCAGTGCCTTTGGTAAACATAAGGTTCGCAAAGACGTGTATGCTCAGTAGTTTAGCAGAAGCAGAAAGGAAGTAAAGCGTGTTGGACATGTGAGTTTTGTCTTGTTTTCAACAAATTCAGTGAAAAACCAATGAAGAATTGCCCTATCTTGTCACGTGTTTTATCTTAAGTGTATCTAAAATATGACATATTATATATCATCTGTGCCATGGACCAAAACTAAAACTATAATAACTACATGAAAGACTAACTAGGTTATAGTATGTGATATATTGTAATGAAAAACAGCTACCAAAGAGGAAGCCCGGTCTTTCATTCAAATTTCAACCACTGCTGGTTTTAGTCTTCTTCATTAAAATTTACTAAAAATAATAAACATATAGAATATTGTGAGTTTTAACCTTTAATTATTTTCAAAATATATGTGAAAATTAGGATAATTAACTTCAACCAAATAGCACCTTCAGCCAGAGGGAGCTGACGTTATTGTCACCACGCCACACGGAGAAGGTCAAAAGTCAACTCGGTAACATCAAAAGCGAGATGCGTGTGAGCGCCATCAACAAAGACCTCAGGAACTCCTGACTGGCCGGTGTTGTTGCGTTGGTTTTTCAGTGTTTCCAGCATTGCGTAGATGACTCTTGCACGTTGTTCCTCAGAGAGCGGGTCCGCCCAACAATAACAGGGCAGCGATGGAGAGTGGAGCAGGAAATACACAGATGACATGTAGACTTTAACAAACTCCAGTTTTAGATAGGAGAGGTCCCTCTGTAAACACACAGGGAGAAAGCTTTAGTTCATATTCACATCTCAGTGTAAGCCACCCAATCTATTATACTGACAGCATCCTCTACAGGTCTGAGCTGATATTACGCATCCAAAGATGCAGACTGTTACTGTAATAATGTGTAATGTATTAATGTGTAATGTGTATGTGTTAGTCCCCGTAGGGAAATTGCTCCTCTGCATTTAACCCATTCACCCAGTGAAGCAGTGGGCAGCCACCAATGCAGCGCCCAGGGAGCAGTGTGTAGGGACGGTACCTCAGGGTAACCGTTCAGTGGAGTCGAACCCCCCGACCTTCCAATCATGGGGCCACCACTCTACCTACTGAGCTATCCCTACCCCACTGAGCTATCCCTAAACTCAGTAGCTATCCCTACTGAGTTTAATTAATTAAACCAGGCAATCAATACTTCTTCAAAGCTACCTTTTACCTAACCAAAACATCCTATTTCCTCTTTGTTCCCAAAAAGAAAGCAGATCCCCAACATATCACTTTGTAATGGGATCTGTCCCAAAACCCTGTTTCCAAAAGAGTTGTAATAATGCATAAAATGTAAATAAATCCAGAATGTCTGGCCTGCAAATCATACAATCCCTTATATTTGATTAAACATGACAAAAAGACATATTAAAAACCTGGAAGGAAAAAATAATTAAAATTTTTAATAGTTCAAAATAGTTGGTACAGGCCCGATTAATATATTTACGGGTTTGCATATGCTTCCATCCAGACACAGGGCCAAAATGTGTTTGGACACAGAGTTGTATAACTACACACCTACACGCACGCACCTTTTGTGCTCTGTTCATGTTAGTCTCAGCATCCAGCCAGGCACTCTGGAAGAAACACAGTTATTTGAATATTCAGTTGTCCTTACCATCAAACAAATGTGATGGGTCATACCACTTAACAAGCTTTAAACTCTCTCTATATATAATCACACATTATTTTTACTATGAGAATATTAAAAATAATCTCACAGAAATCATCTTCAACAAGCAGAATTCCAGCTGTGTTGATAAAGCAACAAAACAAAGGAGCAGTTGTTGAATCTTATTTGAATGACAAATGTGACTTTTCTCACCCTGAGAGCATCTAACAGGTCTGGCTGGTCCAACAACACAGGGAAGGTTGAAAGTATAGGACTGCATATTAGATCTGAAAGAGAGATAATGGTATTAAACCCAGAGCTGTGAATGTGATCGGTTTGGATAAGAACCACTGACAGTGCGAGCTACCTGCATTCTGCATTGTGGGCCTGTCCATCAGCAGTGCGTCTGCAAGCAGATGCCTGTGCAGAACCAGCAGATGGATGCAGTTTAGGCAGTGGAGGAGAGTATCTGGAAGGACACTGAAGAGAAAAAATGTACTTTTCACAAACATATACATGCACGCACATACATGCACACAGGGATATATCTGAGATGAGTCAGGAATGAGTCCAAATAAACAGAGGAAGGCTTTATGGATAAGATATTCTACTGCAGGTGTTCAAGCACAGTGGCAGTCTTTTTTTCACTGATCTTCTAACCTGAGCTGTGTTTGCGTCCGGCTGTTGGCTGATTTCAGCTTAACAACAAGTTTGGGCTGCCGCCTGGCTTGGAGCATCTGCTGGAAAACACCACTTGGAGCTGAGAGGAGAGGAGATACACTGATTAATATAACATAAAAACGATTATTTTGTTTCTATTGTTTTTTCCTTATATTATTTTAAGATCAAAATGTACTGAGTCTGCCATTTCTCCTTACATCCTCTAGTGGGTGACGCCTCCACTGCTACATCCTTCTCATATGGAGTGCCACCATTCACAGGCAGTTCATAGGTCCTGTACACAGTAGATAATTCAATTTTGTGCACGCTTAATAATGTCAGTGGTTTTGCGCTAGGTGTCATTTTACTTTGTTAATCTTTTCACTACTTTAGGTGTCTAAAGAAAAGATATTCTTATATATTTTCGCAGCTTTTTCTGCATATGTCTGGATGACTGTAAAAAAAACACATGTACCTGTTCGGCACAGGATTTCCTGCATCATCGGTCAATTTGAGGAAAGCCCAACCACAGCTTAGGTCTCCTCTCTCCCCAGTAGACTAAAACAGAGACACTTTTTCTTTTCTTTCCTTATATACATTTTTGTAATTCGCAAAATTGTATGCACCCTTACATTTCGTATAAAAGTGACTCCTAATTCAAAGAGGATCCCGAGGTTAGGAGACACAGAGTTGCAGCGCAGAAAACAGTCTCCATCCAAGAGGGTGGGCAAGATACCGGTCACCTTGAACAGACACACACATGAACACATGCTAAATTTCACATTTCTCACAATTTCTTTTTTTGTCTTCTTTTGCAGAGCCTCAGTACAAAGAGTCTGCAAATCAGTTTGTGTTGTAAGGTTACAAACATAGCAACCTCCACATACCCTTGGAGAGAAGCTCCAGGTCTTTGGGCTCTTGGCGTTGTAGGCTGCCCTTATTATGTGGATGTTACTCAAAACCTGAAACACAGTGAAACTCATGTTGAAAAAAGCAAGAGAGCGAGGGAATTAGATACAAAGAGTTAAATCTGAAAAAAACCCTGCATAAAAATCTTCCTGTTTTATGGCAGAAACGTGTTCTTTGTTGTCTGAGTTGAGCTGAAATGTGACTGTTTCATAAGCTTACACACTTAAAGAGACCAATACATGATTCCTGCCACTAAAGTAATCAAGGATATGAATTACTACATCAACACTAGCCCGGTTAAATTTGAAAACGGCATTTTGGTCTGAAAACGCTCCACGTCACACTATCGTTTTCAGTTGTTTTCACAGAGTTGTTGATCCATGGCCGAAAACGATTACGTTCCAGTCCTGCGCATGCATGAAACGCAAGACGATTCGACCTGCCTCATTTCTGTCTGCTGCTTATTTACTTTCCGGCTCTCTGAAATGTTGCGACAAAATGTTGAGGAAAAGCACCAAGTTTTTTAAATGGACTAACAATGAGGTGGAGTTGTTGCTGCGAGTAACACAAAAGTACAAAGTTGCAAAGCAAGTGAGAATTAAAGAATTTGAAGAAAAGCTATCTGGAGCATGTGCAAACTGATCTTTAATAGGGCTGTCAAAATTGAGAACAAACAAAACAACTGCTGTATAATGCCCTCCGCTATCATAGTTTATGCATCACATGACAAAATGTATCATCAACTTCGAAAAAGTTCCGGGTTCGCTGTTCACACTGCTACGCAAAAACGGCGTTTTCGAATGTATCCGCTTTGAAAAGCGTTTTCAGAACACTGCGCTTTCCTTGACCTTGGCCGTTTTGGCCTTCGGTCTCAGTGTGGACAGAAGGCCAAAACGAAGAGACAACGATGCCCTAGCCGTAATGTTTGACACCTGTTTTACCTAATACACCAAAAGTATTAATAAAATTCATTATACTCTGAAGACATTTGGAGAAATTAAAGAGGTGCAGTAAAACATTACAGTACAAAAGAACGTAATAATGATCGCTCCAACCAAGGAAGAATGGAAGCAAATGTTCCCCTGATTCTGTTTGTAATAACAACAGTGGTATAAGCTTTCTGCACAAGCAAATATGCTAAGCCATAAATTCTAGATGTGCAGATAAGGTTGAAATAGCTCTTTTTGCAGACGACTGTACACCACTTTATACAGCACATTTTAGTCTATTTAGAGTGACGCAAAAAAGAAAAAACTTCATATAATGAAGCGTTCAGGATCTTTCTCAGTTCTCTAAATGTTTGTGACTTAGTACCTTTCTTGGTGTGTGGCATAAATTTATGTTGTAAATATCTCATAATGGTTTTAAATGATTTCTTTTTCATTTTTTGTCATGGACTAGTGTCTAAAATAAAAGTATACAGAGACAACCATGATACCTGAGTTCCGTCAAAGGCACAGAGGCGGACGTGCCGGCTGAGGACTTGAACACCAACCCCAGGAGTAGGAATCATCCTGCAGCTCCACAAACTGAAACAAACACTCGTGCTGACCTGCCGAGGACGAACCTACACCACAGGAGAATCACACAGTAGGCAGGTTTATGACTATAGTTGCTGGTAAGTGTCAGAAACACAGGGACAAGCTCACCTTGCCAGTGTCTGGGTCCAGGAAGAGGTCTTTAAAGGAGAGCTGTGATTGGCTGAGCTGAGGCTGAATGTAATGACTTCCTCTGTATGTTACACCTAATAAAGGACACAAAGGGTTACAGCTTTGCCCTGAAAGTCATGTAGCATTGGCTTGTTAGATAAATATTACTATTTACAGTGACAGCTGCTTCTATCAATACGGTAACAATAGGGTAAAAATTGTGCATCTAACTCACCATTCAATCTACTGTACCAAAACAACTACAGTAATAAAAATAACATCCAGTATAACTCACCCAGTATAAACTCTTAATTGTTGAAGCCTGTGCAGTTATGAACTTGAATAATTTAAAATGTCTTTTAAACCAGCTCCTTTATCTCACAGTGTAAGCTGTTCAAGCTGTTTTAAGTTTTGGGTGTCATCTTAGTTTAAATCCAAATTTCCATTAAGATGCAACAATTTGTAGAATTGTTGATTTTTCCAAATATAAATGTGACACATCCTGTGATTCCTGCTTCACTGATGCAAGGATTTGTTACTACCTTGGAATACATTACTTAGAATTGGGGAAATGTAATCCACATATTTTGCTGCTTTATAGAAAAATTATACATTGACAAAGTAATTGGCAGAAGTTGAGTAACTGGCAATGAAAACAGTTTCCCCCTAGCCTTATAACAGCCACTTAACCTGTAGGATGATGTCAGGCAGCACTAAGGGAGGCAGGTCTGTTCACCACCAGTGGACCAGCAAGCTCTAGGATTTACTGAATTCTGCCACACACACACACACACACACACACATGCTGCATAATGACCTTCCTCCACCAGTAATTTATTGAGAGTTGATGGTCTGAATCCTGAAGGTATAGCACCCATGGCGGAGAGCACATCTGTTGCATCAATCTGTCACAGACACACGATAAAACCATAAAACGTATTTAACACAGCGCTAAAGATTGTGAATGCAGTATTTGTTGTTGGGAAAATTAATAGCAGTTTCAGTTCTTGTAGTTATAACTGTAGAGTATAGAAAGTCACACCTCACTCAGAGCCTTTTTGACTGTAGACCAGTTAGAATGTGAAGCACTGTCAACAAAAACAAAAGAAACCAAGAATAATTATGTTATTCATTCACACCAGTAAGTAATATTTTTATGCTGCCATTAATCTGGATAAATGTAGTTTTCAAAATTATCTTCCTTTTAAACAAAGTCTCTCAAGTGTAGGGAAACACAGACCCTGGAAGCTTAATGCCATTAAATAAAAATTAAATAAAAAACTTTCAACCTCCATTTGTCTGGATCATCAGTTAATTCTTCACTATCTTGATTTTCCTCCTCTTCCGACTCCTCCTTGTCATCATCATCTTCTTTTGAATCATTGTCATCATCATCATCATCTTCCTCATCAACACTAGAGCCAATCTAACACATTATGGTTACATTTAAAATATAATCAGAAATCATATCCTGTTATGGTCTTGATCTTTTTTGTCAGTCTATACTAATATCAAAAACACAATGAATAAAGAAAACTGCTGCAGGCTGCATTTTAATGTTCTCAGTAATGTTTTATAATTCCTTCAGCTAAACACTTGTCTAAATGAAAATTCATAATGTTGGACTTGCTATCATTGCAGATTTTGTACCTTCAGGAAGGTTTTTGGAACCACTCCTCTGCTGCCTTTAGTGTTCTGAGCCAGCCACCATCCATCTGCTGCCTTCCTGATAATCCTCAACACCTCCCCCTTCTGAAACAACAGGCCACAGAACACCATGTAAGTTCACATAACTCACACATTTATAACAAACAGATGAGATCAAATGCAGTTCATCACAGACATGTCTAAAATTCAGATGTGAGGATAAACCTATCTTCCTAATCGGTTAAGTACTTGATTAAAAATTAACCGGCAATGGAATAAGATTCATTAACACAAAGGGATATCAAATTGGATAAGTGGAGATGGATGGATGGATGGATGGATGGATGGATGGATGGATGGATGGACATAACGATTAATAAAGCTTATAAATTACACTACAGTGCACTAGACTGCATGCCAATATCTACCAGACACATCATAGAAATGTTTAAAATTAAAAAGGTAAATAGTTTTCAGAAATATGTAAATTACATTTGTTACTTAATTCAGGCCTGCAAGACTTGAAGAAGATTTGGATGGCTAGAGCGCCCTCTTCTGTTGAAACTAAATATTATACAATATCGCTTTTAACATGCAAGGGGAAAGAATCCAAGCTCTAAACGTCCTAAATATATTGCTGACATCAAGGCTGTTTGTGTTTTACCCGAACAGACAGATCTCCTTCCTGCTCTCCTTTGAAATCACTGAGGACCATGTAGATGCGAGCATCTGACTGAGATGGCGGTTTCAAATCTCGCCTCTCATCACCGGCAATGTTGTTATCATTTTCTACATGCTCTTCTTCATTGTCGTTACTGTCTTCGTCATCGTCTTCTTCAGCACTATTTTCACTATCTTCCTTTGAAACATTACTGTGGACCAGGGAATAATTCAGTGAAAAAAGGTATTCTTGGGTCAGATTTGTCAATCAATTGTTATTGAATCTGTCAGATAAACTGATGCTTTGCAATGAAGCATGCAGGTTAAATTGTTGTGGGGAAGTCAAGCCCCCTGCAGCAAGGACTATAAAGTACATACACAGATCAACAACAAAAAAAACTCTACCGTCCCAGTTTTCCTTCTTTGCAACTAGCACACATTTCACTAACCCTGCTTCAGTGCTGGGTCCTGGTGGCGACAGCTCCAGAGAGAGAGTTTTTAGACGCTCCACGATGTTTTGCACTCGTCGCTCCTCTTCCTGTTTCCTCTGATCATAATTGCCCACTGGAGCCAGCTCATCACCCTGAAAGATCAAGCATTAGCTTATGATGACTAATTAGCTACACTGCTGTCAACCATGCAACATTTTCCACAAAGATAAATTAATATATCGATTTGGTGCTGTAAGTAATGACAACTGCCTTAATAAAAACAACTAATATTAGTCAAGTAATATCACTGATTGCTTCCAATTGTTGGCATCGAAAGATTATATTAAATCTGTGTACGATAATAGTATTTGAAAAGGTTGAAAAGTTTCTTAAAGATTAGAAAACTAACCTTGCTCAGTTTCTTCAGTGTCCTTAGTGTCTCCTCTGCTGACATTTGCAGTTTTTGGCATCTGTTTGCAAGTAGATATCAAGCATTCCATAAAGTAGGTGATCAGGGCATGTGGTAGAGAGGGTCATCATGCTGAAATATCCTTGGGCAGACTGATAGCGAACTCACTGATGTACCCATTGCAGTCTGAGCACGTGTGTAATTGTTAGAAAATGCTTATAGATACAATCCTGTATGGATTTGTGCGTGACTGGGTGAGTGACACTTTTAGCAGAAAACCCTTTGAGTGCTCAACTGAGTAGAAAGGCGCTATATAACTACACACAAGGATTTCAATGTTAAAACAGGTGAGGGTGCTCATCTTAAGAGTAAGGAAGGGCACTGCTGGTGCTCTACCACAGTTGGTTACCTTCGAAAGGCCTCTTCAGTGGATCCAGCCTGGCTCTGGACATCCTTCTCCAGACTGTCAACCTGTGAAAGTGTTTAAATCAATGTACAGTTCAGCGTTTACATTGATGATTATGTCGGTTTTTATTCTGGTTTACATTGCTAACTCACAGCAGTGCATCATAATGAATTGTTACGAACAGATGCTAATCAATATTTATGCTAGCGCATGCCACGTCGGTAAAGGGCTTATAAGACAAAAGTGTTTAGAGAAACAGTCGAGTTCAAGCCTCGGGATCACATCATTTCGAAAAAGCTCTGGTGGTACATGTGCAACAACTGTATAACGTTCAGTCCGAACAGCTTGGTGCAGTCGCACCTAAGTTTAAAGCGTCGTTCTTGAACTGACCTGTTTTTCTACTTCATCCACTTCTCTCTGGGCTAGCTGCAAAGGTCCTCTTCTTTTTAGTGGCATTTATACACTTTTTAGGGTCACACGGTACGTGTGTTAGCTGATCTTCTAACTTGCTAACTGACGCTGGGCTTCCAACAGTTGCTAAGCAACTGACTTCTTCTTCTTCTGTATAAGGTTTATTGGCGGTTGGCAAACAGCAAAATGGTGTAATTTCCGTGCTCATTGTGGGTTTGTTTTAGTCAGCATATTTCGCTTATGTAATATATTTTTATATATTCGTAAATGAATGAACGCGATATTAATACAAAGACTATGTTTTCTGGGTTTTTTTGCAATTATTGGCAGTTTACAAGCTTACATCAAGCTACCGCCGCCTACTGGTCTGGATATTTTCTCACGATTCCTTGAAAAATTACTGACGTTACTGCGACTTCATAATGTTGGAGTTGTTTGTGTTTAATGCGCATTTAATTCAGATTCAGTGCCATAAGTGTAAAAATTGATCGGTCTAAAGCCAAATATTGGATCAAAAGGCAAAACTACCATTATTGATTGTAATCATATATGAATCCAAATACCCTCCAAATTATGATGTAATGCATTTCCATTTCCTCTAATACTAGTTTTTAAATCCTAGATGTTTGATGCTTTTACAGGTTTTATGTCCAAAAAAGATAACATAAAATATTACTGATATTTTTACTTCTCTTCCGAATCGAGCGTGAATTCCCCCCCAATAATCCTCAGCTTTTGACTGATCGAACCCATCCAGCACCACATCTACAACTTGGTCAATACGCCCTGTAAAATTATATCACTCTTTCAAAGGACACTTGCAATGCACAGTTGTGTAAGTGCTTTCAGAAAGACCTATAGGGGGCGTGCGTTACGTCCTTTGCCTTTCGTGTTACCTTCACTGTCACTTTTCTTTTCCCCAAATTTCAAATGTATAATTTCAAAACATACCACCACTGTAACAGCGTTGTTGTTTTTTTATAGAAAAAAAAGTTTAAAGGTCGCTTATGAGCCCATTTAAGATGTCGTTCGGCAAGCGTCCTCGCTAAATTGCCCCCGATTTTCTAAGTTACGACCCTTTGAGTGGCAGTGAAGGCAGCAAACACTGTTAGTTATGTCATTTATCAACCATGGCTGCACCCGTCGCTCTTATTCAAGGTGCGAGCAGAGGACTGGGCTTTGGATTCTGCAAATATATACTTAAAAATAAATCACTCGCTACTGTTGTAGCAACATGTCGAAACCCGGACGGGGCTGCAGAATTGCGGAGCCTGGCCGGCCAACACCCGGGCCGACTGATGGTTCTCAGACTGGACGTGAACCACGAGGAGGACATCCGCGGAGCTGCAGAGAGGGTTAAGGAGAGTTTCGGTCGGCTGGATCTAGTCGTCAACTCCTCGGCAATGCTTCACCCCTCGGGGAAAGGAGAGACCAGCTTGAGGGATGTTTCTGCACAGGTAGACCTTTGTTTTAGTGTGAGAAGCCACATTTCCGTAAAAACTGGAGTAAAAGTTAGTTTAACTCACTGTCGTGAGTCAAACTGTTGCCTGTGTAGAAAATACATGCACAGAAGTAGTGCAAAAAACTTGGTGAGACACCATCATCATAGAGGCATTTGGATTTCCCCCTGTAATGGTACATACATTGGACTTTTTCTAACAATCTCTGGTGGTCCTTAAACTGTGCTGGTGATGTCTGTGTCCAGCAAGAGAGTCTGAAATCGGCAACACCAAATTCATTAAATCCTTAACCTAATTAAGTAACTTTTTTCCCATTTTCAGGGTATCATTTCCACCTTAACGACTAATACAGTGGGTCCCCTGGTCATGGCCAAGTATTTCTCCCCCCTCCTTCTTAAGGGCAGTGGTGGATTTGGTCAGCAGCCTGCAGAGAAAGCCAAACAGCACAGCGGGATCATTGTTAACATCACAGCGAAAGTGGGATCAATTGGAGACAATGGTATTTGGTGGTTCCAAAACACTTTGTGCATACATGTCATGTAGGCAGTGGCACTTCCAGACCAAATTTATCAGTGGGACCAGTGTTTTGTTTTTGTTTTTTTAATCGGAGCACAGAACAAAACAAAAAAGATTTTTTTTAAATGTATTAAGCACATACTGTACAGGATTGACAGTCTCTGTTTCTGATCCCTTGTTCTTTGCATCCTCTCCAGCTAACTCCTCTTTCTCTCTTTCATCCCCTCATGATCTTCATCCTGTCTCTCTACACTGTTCTTTGTTAACAGGGGAAAAACCCACCAGCTAAACGGCTCCAAATTTAAAAGAGCAAGTGTGCAGCACCCTAAACAGTCCATGTTGAACACCTCAGCAATTTAATTCCAGTTACCGTGCCACTGCATATCACCATAAGAAATCAATTAATTATTATCTCTTGAGCACAGAGGCCAGAGCTAGTTCTACGGGGGCGTTGGCCCCTGTCTAAAACCACCTATGCACATAGGCAGCACCACTTTTGTCACTTAGCTGAAGGACAGAGCATAGTTACAAAGCAGATATTTATCTTTTGTTATAATGTGCATGCATGCACTGTGGTAAAATGTTCATCTCTAACACTTTTTTCTCAGGTCTTGGAGGTTGGTACAGCTACAGAATGTCTAAAGCAGCTCTTAACATGGCCACTAGGAATTTGTCTATAGAGCTGGGCCGCAGTCGACCCAAGGTAAGTGTTTTCATACATGCTGCATTAATGTCTTGGTGCATGCTCAATCATCAAGTTAAGGAAATCCCAAAGAGTTGAGTCTATTCATGTGGTTTTTTGTTTGGTTGGCGTTTTCAGTGGGAGAAACATTTCGTCATTCGTCCAAGTGACTTCCACCCTTATGTGTCGGGAGTATCAGAACAACTGAGACGCATTTTCTCTTAAGACTGGGTCTCTGTTGGTTTCAAACCCCAAGACACACTGTGCCAAAAATTGGTCCACCCAAAAGATATGTCACAAATAGAGTAATATAGTGTACGCTGTTAAGTGCCAGGAGGATTGCCAGGATTTATACATCGGGGAAACCAAACAACCTCTGGCTAAATGGATGGCACAGCACACAAGAGCTAACTTGTCAGGCCAGGACTCCGCAGTCTGTTCACACCTACAGGCCATGAGATACTGTTTCAATGATGAGGAGGATGTACACATCCTGGACAGGGAGGAACTCTGGTTTGAGCAGGGAGTCAAGGATTTACATGAAAAGGGAAAAACATCTCTGAGCTTAAGGTCTAAGATGCTTGTTACCGGTGTTTGTATCTTTCTTTTAGAGCATGGATTAGGGCATGCCCTTGTACATAGATCCCATAGCCCATAATGATGTTTTTTTTTCCCCAGGTTGTTTGTGTGTCCCTACATCCAGGAACAGTGAACACAGACCTCTCCAGACCTTATCACCAGAATGTGCCACAAGACAAGCTGTTCAGCGCTGAACACTCTGTGAACTGTCTAATGAGCATCGTTGACACACTAAATATAGAAAAGACTGGAAAAGCGTACAGCTGGGATGGAACCGAACTCCCGTGGTAGAATTTCTAAGAGATGAATTTCACCACTTCTCAAATCAAATCAAATCACTTTTATTGTCACATCACATGTGCAGGCACACTGGCACAGCACATGCGAGTGAAATTCTTGTGTGCGAGCCCCACAAGCAACA
>NW_005187455.1:3158312-3191481 GCF_000239375.1 Pundamilia nyererei
ATATGTAATGGATTGCATTTATATAGCGCTTTTCTAGGCACCCAAAGCGCTTTACAATTCCACTATTCATTCACTCTCACAAACTGGTGGAGTTGTAGCCACAGCTGCCCTGGGGCAAACTGACAGAACATTCCGGTTACAGATGAGCTTCCCAATCCCCTGAGCCACAGTCGCCCCGTAATCATAAGAAGTAATCATAAGAAAATGAATACAACTCCAATAATGCAAATAGATTACTGAATTTGTAGGCTTTTGGTTTTGTAAGTTGCTTTTTAAAACAAGATTTACACTTTAAATAAAAGATTTCACTACATATAAGATAATATTCATAGTTACACGGTTACTTCTATGACTAGGTGGGTCGGTTTTGCTGTCAATTATAAAGCATGTGTCTTTTTGTTTAATTGTTGTTGGTCAATAATTGTTAGTCAACCTATGTTTCACAAGTAGTAGTAATAAAGTCAACCACACCTCATCACTGTGTTTTTGCACGGAGGATGGTTTTTATTTAGAGCATGTAAAATTACATTAAGGATCAGCTCGGAGCCTCTTCTTGTTTACAGTGGTGATGGACAGGTTGACAGATGAGGTCAGGCTGGCGTCTCCATGAACTGTAATGTTTGTAGACAATGTCAGAGTAGGGAGCAGGTGAACAGGAAGATGAGAGATGAGATAGCCTTTATTTGCCAGTTGCAGGTCTTTTGCCCACAACCGAGATGACAGACCTTGCCTACCGTACATACAATACACAAACATCACATTGGGGAGACAGGTCAGGCTACGTAGCAAGGGGGGAAAAAAACATCGAAATGTGTAACACAAAAGGATAATACAGGAATGCACAGATATCAACACACCATAACACAATAAAACACAGAAAAGTAACATGGGAGAATATTCCAGTGTGTACAGCTGATCTGGGACCGCTGCAATCTTCGATTGCGCCTCCAGTTGATCTGATGTCCACATCTGTCCGCTTCTTGTTCTTCGATAAGCCAGGTCCAAGCCAGCTCCAATTAGCCCAAACTCTGTTATCGTGGTTCCAAATTGGTAGATGTCGTTCAATGTCCTTCATCAAGAGTGTCGCCAGACACACGACGCAACCGACCATCAAGTATCCGGCAGCAAACGTCTCCGCAGGACAATCGGGCTCTCCCAAGCCCAGCAGGGTGTCAATTCCGTTACGGGACCAGTTGATCAAATCCATAATTCTTTAGGTTTTAAAGAACAAGACTGAGAAACTCTTTGAGGATAAGAGTTAGACGAGACTAGACAAACCCAGAAGCACCAGCAGGGAAGATGAGGGAGGGAGAGGGGGAAAGATGCGTCCGCCTCCACCGAGAGCCAAAGAAGAGCCAAAGAACAGGAACCTGGAGAGGTGAAGGTATGCTCTGCAGAGAAGATGAATGAAAGCCAGAACACAAAACAGATGTGTGAATGAGAGAGACAGGTGTAACAATGAAGGTGGATGAGTTTACAAGATGGCAGTGAAACTTGCTGCATGGTTTTGTAGACGGCGGCACTGAAAAAAAGACAGGTGGCAGAATTGAAGATGTTGAGGTTTTCACTGGGTTTGACCCAATGACTGTATAAAAGATCTTTTATACAGTCATTGGTTTGACCAGAGTGGACACGATTAGAAAGGAACATATCAGAGGGACAGCTCGGGTTGAGTGGTTTGGAGACAAAGTTGGAGAGACAAGGCTGAGATGGTTTGGACATGTGCAGAGGAGGGTTATGGCACCTTTGCACAAGCCAAAACTACTTTGAGAAATAAAATAACTATTTAAAAAATTAATCACATTTTAATCCTGTTAACACAGATTTGTGTTTGCTGTAGAGGAATTTAAGTAGGGGCCTAAAACATTTCTGTAAAGCTGCAACTTTCCAGTTTCTACATAAACCTGGCACATTTCTTCAGATTTAGAACTTTTGCTTAAGTGCCGATTTAAAATATTTTCTTTGCTAAATGAATCCTGTTTTATAATAAGATTATAGGCAGTTAAATTACTATATTTGTTAAGCTAGTGTGATTTCAACAGAAATTTTGAAACAACACTGAATCTTTGCCAAAGGCTACATTCAGACAGCATATATTTTTGTTTAATTAACTTTGTGGGTAAGTAAGTAAGTAAGTAAAACGTTATTTATATAGCACCTTTCAAGATAAAAATCACAAAGTGCTTCACAGAAGCTAAAACCTAAAAATAAAAATCAACTAAAAGCAAGTTTAGAGGTCCACCACAGTCAGAGGATAAAACCCAGATTTATAAACTGTATAACAGGGAGCATGACGCCAACAGGAACAGTTTTAAGATAGTTTGGCTTTATCTTAAACTAGCTGGCCACATAATGGGGATTTTGAGATATGCTTGTTTATTGTGGCATGGTGGTCTCAATTATAGTGTAACTATAGTATTTCAAAGAGTGAAAGAGGGACTGCTATAACTTGTATCAATATATACACGTGACTGAGACTGTTCTAAATGCTCTGTGTATGGCTTCTAAAATTATGGGGAGTCCAATTGTAGCATATTTTATTTATGTATTTTAAACCTTTCATTGTATTTATCACGTAATGATATCAGTTTGTGGTGATGTGTCTGTAATGGGATATTTTATGCATTTCTTTTAAGACCTTTACAAACCGTCTTTCTGGTTTGCCGTCCGTATTAGTTGCTCTAGTCTGTAGTTTCTTTTTTCAAGCTGATATTGCTGTTTGACCTTTGTATCTTATCTGAACCGTGCTCATTATATAATGTTCTGTCCATTGTTTTCTCTTTGCCCCAATGTCTTACGTAAATGATTTTTTCTGGCTATTTATTATAGATTATTTTTTTAATAAAGTTTGTAGGAAATGGATTATAAGAGGGGCATAATAATAAAAAATATCAGATACTGATTTTAAATTATTCTGCGGCAAAAAATAAACAAACAAATAAACAAACAAAAAACACTGCTCAAAAGACAGATTTTTCAGTTGGATGTGCGTTTTTTTGCATGCAACTTCAGGGTCACTACGGTTCATTTTCATGACTGATACATTGACTGGCAGCTTTGTGCGCGCATCACGCGTGGAGAGGACTACGGGGAATGAGGCTGACGGCCAACGGCGACGCTTATAAATAAAGCGCCCACCGCTGCACGGAGTGGTACTGTAGACTTTAGTGAAGAGTAAACCAGCAGGGAGCGGCCGCAGTTCATTGTTGCATCGAAGGCGACGGGGAATGAGTCCATTCTTGCATGTCTCTGTGTTAAAGCGAAGAATTGCGGTGCATCTCCTGCAAAAAGCAGAGGAAACCGGTTAGAGGAGGTGAACAGGTTCAGGCCTTGACTGGAGGAGCTGATGTGACGTAGCAGTCCACCGACACACACGCGCGCGCCGGCTGCTGCTGCCTGCAAGGATCTCAGTTTAGGGAAATGACCGCGAGTGACCTCAAGGGAAACACTGTATTTTAGCGGCTGTTCGCAGTTTTGTTTTTACGGACATTATAGTAAAATATACGACACAATTTAGCCACATACTTTAGATTAAAATACGTTATATTTAGACGCTAGCTGGTCGCTAGACTGCCTCGTTACGTTGGAAGACGGGCTAGTATTAGCTGGCTAAGCTAAAGTAGCCGGGATAGACACTGCTAGCGGCTGGGGCTCTTACGTTTTGTTTCCCTCACAGATGCTAAGCTACGTTCGGCTAGGGTAGCTGCTGCCATGGATAAAGCCAAGTCAATGGTGGATAAGAAAGGAGCTTCGGGACCCTTTCATGTTAACAATGGGCAGAGCCAGAAGGTTTTTCACAGTCATGTCATGGTGGCCACTAACGGCAGCTGTTGCAGCAGCAGCAGCAGCAGCAATGCATTCGGCTCAAGCACCGTACCCAGCGGCAGCGGCACTTTTGAAAACATGCATCATCTGCACCGCGGGGATGATGCAGAGTGCAACGGGTCCCCGGCCAAGAGGTGCAGACTACGGAGGAGGACCGAGTCGGTGCGAAAACACAGACCCCGTAAGTTGATTTTTTTCGTTCTGACATGATTTTTCTGTATCTGCTGTCATTTGTGCCAAACATGAGCCGGGTAAATGCAATACCAACCGGCCGGTGTTTGCACAATCGTGCAGTGTTGCAATGACAGGAATGGAAACGCTGTCACTCAGCACGAGTTCTGCCTCATTGTTAACGATTAATAATTTATTATAACTGTGTTATCTGCTTCAGATCATACTGGTGTCCGATCAGAATGCGTTTCGAACTGTTCTGTCCAATCTTCAAGCCCTGCCGTCGCCAGGGAGACCCCCTTTTGTTTTTAATGAACCCTCAGGTTGCATTTGGAACGCTGTGATTGGTCGGTTTCTGGTGGTGAAAAAGCTCCTGATAAGTGGGCCTGGTTTACCGCAGCCAATAAGCACTGGACTCTTGTCTACAAGAGTCAGGGCGAATGAGCAGCAGTCCCGCCCCATTATTTACCGAGTATGTTCTGATGATGGGAGTAGGTTCATCCGGGTAAAGTTGGAAGTTTTAACAGAGAATGTGTGAAAGTCTCGTTTTATTCAACGAGCTAAGTATTTTCTGATCTCCGGGACTGAAGACTTTCTGCGGAGATACAGTTTTTAACGTTTTTCAGTTGTTGTTATTATTATTTTGTTCACACCGTGAGACGATATATTACACCATTATGAAACTCATAAATGAGAAGAAGCCTGGTAAGTTTTAGTTTAATTTTATTTGTTGGTACTGAGGATATCTAGGCATTACAATATATGTAGAATTACTCTTAATTACATGGACATAGCAGTCAGTAATGCTGTCGTGCACAGCTGATTCCCAGCCATACTTAAGCATTCAGTGAAAGCCACTGGGTTTGTTATGGCTGAGTGTGGCTGTCATGGTAAATCTCGTTACTGCTCTGTGGAGATGCTTGCGGAGTGACCACATGGACTTTTGAATGCCTTTGTTTATAAGTAAGCATGACAGCATTGCGTGAGTCTGTTAGAGAATATTTGGGAGAGACAAAGGCTGATGACATAATTCTTGGTTTTCAGTGGATTTTTTGTCACTTTAACCTGTTACAAGCTTGTTCTATATTAATCTCCTCCCTTATGAGATCTCAAATACACTATATGTACACATATTTTTAATAAGTGCTTGGTTTTGTTTGCTTACTAAGAAAACTGTTACATGTTGTTCTAATGCATTGCAATCTTTTTAAAAAGTGATGTGAGTATTGAAATATATTTAATTATGCTCTGATATTTAAAGTTCTTTCATTGTTACTTTGTCACAATATTTTTATAGTACTGCTACACTTTACTCACTGATGGACAGAAATCAACCCATAAAAAAGTTTTTATTATTATAGAATGACATTGCAATCTGTTTGAACGACTTATCAGAGAATAAATATTATCAGTTGTTATTCTGTAGGATGAAAAATCAAGTTCAAAAAGATAAGACAGAATAACTTCTTTTGGTTAGATGTACCCCTGCAGATGTATAGTATGTATTGAGGTTTGTATCTGTGAGTGATATGAGAAAAACTAATCAGAAATTCTGAAAATGACCATGATAAAATGTTACTGTAGAATAATATAACATACTTTTTATATTTCACATCTTGATCTGGCTTTCTGTGATAACTGGTGCATAAGTCATAAGAGAAGTGGTGCCACTGGGAAGAAGAACCTACACCAGAATTAGCCCGGATTACAACATTAAGGACTATTTCATCTGTAAACTTTGAAATGTCCGGTCAGAGCTGCTCTGCTTAATGGTTGAGTTATCCTTGGATGCAGGCCAGCCATTCTGTCAAACGGATAACTTTCTAAGCTTTTCTTCAGTGAGGGCTGAACCTGGAATGTGTTTCCCTCGGGGGTGTGATTTTTGAAGTGGTTTAAGGCTGGGGTTACTTTCGGGTAACACTGCCTGTAGTACCCTTTATTTGCACCAAAAGCAACTTGGCAGCAGTTAGCACATGCAGTTAACAACAAAGCAGAAACTTGTCTTCACAGTTTTATATTAGTTAATGTTTCAGTTTGACCTTTTAGTTTTAAACCAGCACATACGATTTTATCCTGTTTGTTCAAACAGGCATAAAGAGGTATTTGTATAAGTTATATAAGTTGAAGACAATGTTTCAATACAGTACAAATATACAGTAATTACATCCATTACTGAAGTGCACTGTCGCTCTCACCCCAACCAGGTGTGGCAGATAGTTGTCCCTCCCTGAGCCAAGTTCTACTGGAGAATTCTTTCTATTAAAAGTGAGGTTTTCCTTCCCACTGTCACCAAGTGCTTACTCAGAAGGCCATCTGATTGTTGGGGTTTCCTCTGTATTATTGTAGGGTTTACACTGTAAAGCACCTTGAGGTGACTTTTATTGTGAATTGGCAATTCAATAAAATTGAATTTAATATGTTTTAAGCTTAGTTAAATTAGTGTGAGGATCTCATACCAAAGTTTTCCTGAAACTGTTTTGGCATTTGTGTGTATGTCCCTTAATTAAGGGTGCACTAATTGTCATTTTTATTTTATTTTTGCCACTTTAGTAACAGAAAACATATATATCTTATATATAGAAGTGTCTCAAAAGCATTCTCACAAGTGAAACCCTTGATAGTCTTTGGATATATTCAGGTTGTGACTTTTTCATTTAATGTCAGAAAAAAACAGACAGACAGAAAAAGTAACAGTGTCATACCCAGTTTCAATCTCATTTGAGTCAGCCTGTTCAACCTGAGCATAATTTAGTAACATAGTTGCAGTGATAAAGAGATACAGGTTCATCCAGGTGTGCCACAGGTTCAGTCAGTGTTCTACTATTGCCTTATTTAATGGATTGTGACTAAGACATGATGACGAGTTTCAGTAAACGTTTAGGAAATTTGGGAAGGTGTTTCAGAGATAATGTAAATTCAGATAACGGGAAGTGCTTGACCTATGAAACCCAAAAACCAACCAAAACTTCTTTTCCAGACTGAAACTTCTCCTCCACGCTGAAACTATGTGGAGTCCTACAAGTCTTCTGATTTCCATTTCTAAAGAGTAGAAAAGTGCTATTTGCCTATATATGTCCCCATTGTCCCAGCGCACTTGAAGGGGTATTCACCCAATGAAAACTTGCTCCCATGCAGTCCCCCAAAATCCCAACTGCAAATTGCTGGTTTTTGATGATGTTGTGCAGTGGTTGAAAGCGGATTGGTTGACAAGTGTTCCAGAATAGAGAATGGTGTTTGACAGGAATGGGACAAGTGAGGGAAAAAAAGAGATATAATATAAAAAACATTAGGTATGAAAATTACACACAGTGGCTGCAGTGGACACACTTGGCCTCACTTCAGCTCTTTTATGCTATTACTTTACTCTTCTCTTTGGCTGGCTGACACCAGTAACAGCTCAAGGAAGAGTAGCCCACAGACCGGTTGTACCACATAATTTGTACACTGCCTCAATCAACAACATACAGGTAGAAAGTGGTCTGCAGCTGGTTTAAAATAGAAATAAGTTGTTTCCAGGGTGTGTGTGTGTGTGTATTTTATATTTGTGGTATACAAAATAAATTGCACAAAGAATAGTCTGCAATGAAAAAAGTAATTTCCTGTGATATCACAAATTGATACTTACAGTACAGAATCTGGAACAAGGGAATACTTGAGATTTAAATCCAGGATTTTTCTTTTATTTAAAAAAATTTGGTGGTCAACCATGAGATTTTTAACATACATTTTTGTTGAGAACATAACAAAAAAATACTCAGGCTTTTGTTTATTGAGGTAAGACAGACTCAAGGCCAGCCTGCCCATGAGGAAACATGAAACCAGACAGACCAGACTATGTGGTAACAGCAGATGATGCTTCAAATAATGACAAAGATTTCTCAGTAATAAATTGATTGTGTTGTTGTATTGGATATAAAAATACACATCTAAGTAAAGTTCAAGTGTGAGAAATGATGGATGTAATTAAGTGTTAGCAGTAACAGTGAAGGTGATGGCGGTACTTCTCTAATTGTAACTATAATAATATGTAGGTAATAGGTAATAGTAAAAGTAAAGTGGATGCAAAAAGAGATGAAGATAATGGTAAAACTCTTAATCTTAAGACTTTAGAATATCCAGAACAAAACATCCTTATTATCGTCGTACGGCTGTTTACATCATCCCAGAATATAAAAAAGGCAACCTCTGGTTAGCATTGTAACGTGTTAAAATCTTTTAAATGAAAAAAGATGTAATCTGTGACCTGAAGTAATGCCCTGTCATTACTAACAGTAAATATATTGTCTAGGGTATGCAATAGTGTACCTTTTTAGGCTCTCTCACTCATTTTTGTCATGCAGGGCAAAAGCAATACTTTTGTGTCATTCCCTCTTCTTTTTACATAATTTGCTTCCACACACATACAAACACCAAACCCTTCTTTGAAACCTGAGCTTAAAGGTGAAGCAATGAGAAATGTTATATGTATGTTAGTGTGTGTGTATGTGAAATCTGTGTATGAAATCTGTGCATGTCATGGGGACATGCAGTGCAATATCGGTGTTTGTTAGGCCAAGGACCTTTTACCTACATCTACACAAATCAGTCTTCATGCCCCAACCTTGGGCAAAGTGTGTTTGTGTTATATGGCTCTGTATGCTCTTTGAAGCCTTGAATAAGTCAGGTGTTCCTGACTACTTGTTTTTTGATGACCCTGAAATTGCTAAAGAGCAACTCGTAGAGAGATTTAAATGCTTTGGATACCTTAAATAACTTTCTACATAATAGTAAAAGAGTGATGGAAACAGCTAACAGTAGTTTTCCTATTTGCCTTGCAGTGAATCAAGTTTCAGTATGTAATGAAATCCATCCACTCAACCATCCATTTTCTTCAACTTATCAAATTCAGGGTTCTGGTGGTGCTGGAGCCTATCTCATCTATCATAGTGTGAGGGGGCAGGGTACAACCTGGACAGACTGCCAGTCTATCACAGGCATGTCCATGAAATTCAACAATAACAAAAAAAGTACTCAAATGACTAGGCTATAAATTCATATTTGCTAATAGAGCAGGGCGATATGACCAAAAATATTTATCACAATATACATTTGAAAATTTGCGATAACTATATAACTGATGATATAATTGACACTAGACAAAATACTTTACAACTCCACAACTTAAACAAGCAGCTGTTTTTTATGTGCATTAAACTTATATAAAAATTTAACAGTGCAAATGCAAATTCCTTGCTGACAGTTTAACCAAAAGGCATTTCCAGTGGAAATTGGCCTGCCTACGGTAGCCGTAATGCTCCGACAATCCATCAAGTGGTGCGGGTTCGTAGCTTAGCAAAGTCGTACTAATTCTGATTCGTGTGTTTCATTCAACGTTCCGCTTTCGCCCTTCTCATTCTCGGTCACCGCCATGCTTTTTCCGCCATGTGCGTATGAAAACAAAGGCACTGTGCATGCGCGTTTTACCCATATTCTATCGCGAGATTTCATTTTCTTATCGTTGCCCAACATTATACCGGTATTACCGTGAAAGGTATGATATGGCCCAGCCCTATTTGCTAAAAACATTTCTCCCAGGAAAGCATCCTCGCAAGTTGGAGATAAAGACACCCTCAGGACAAAACGGTGACATATCAGTCAGGAAATGCATTTTTCATGAAGTGGAAACTTTGTCCCAACACAGCCAATGTTAACATGTTAGAAAAAGTTGGTGGTAGTCTGTCTTGACCTATTGTGCCAAGCTGGCAGAAGGGAGCATTTGTATAAACAGTATTTTTTGCGTTTAGTTAACTTTATATCTCTTTGATATTCTTTATTTTTTATTTATGCTTTATTTAGTTACAAAGTTCCTGAAGACATACCAGGTCTCTTCTTTTAAGAAGTCCAAGTCAAATAGGCAGTGCAAAAGGTTACTGAAAGAACACAAAAGTAACAAAGAGAAATGGTAAAACAAGAGGGGCTTTACAAACCTTAATGCATTTACTAACAACTTTAATCTCTGCTATCTAATGTCCCCAAACTTTGGATTTACAGTCTTTTTAGCCTCTGATTTCCACACACAAAATTGATGGTGATTGATGACTACCTGTGCTCTATTAGTTCTGTTTCCCATTGATGTAGTGGCCTTGTTGAATAAAATGTAGCATCCCTCATTGAAATCCAAAGAGGTCCCTTTGTTGCTCTTTCCTCTTTTTCCCCTGTCCACTAAGCCCTAAAAGCCCACTTTTAGACACAACCTCAGAAGAACTGTAAAGCTTAATTTTTAATTTTTATCCTCTCTAAGATTGAGTACATTTATGATAGACTGAGGTGGTATGGAAACTGTCCGGGTGGTCTGTCAAATTAAAAAGGGATTTATTTTTTTTGCTTTAAAAAAAAAAAAAAAAAAAATCATGGATGCTGTGTTTTTTTGGGCCAGGGGTAGAGGGACCTTTCCTACTTGTGATCAGCTTGAAGTTGAAAAGCTAGTACTTCTGACTGAATGAGGCGTCAAATAGTACGGATAATTTGCACATTTGTGAAGGCTTCATTAATGCTGAACAATATTTTATATTTTATGGAACAGTGTCTTCTTCAAGAAAGGGCTTATTTAGAAGAATAATGCCACACTAAATTCTCCATGTAATACAACAGCATGGATCTTTCATAAAAGACTGCGGCTGGAAATGTAGACCTGTCACTTATTGAAAGCATTACAAAATGAAAAGTATAACTGAACTGCTGAGCAGCTCATATCCTTTATTAAGAAAGAAAATTGGTCAAATCAGTTCCCAAATAGTTAGTTTTGTTAAATAAATGCAATGCAGTATCATGTAATCAAATGGAAGCCACAACTTCTCATTTTCAACATTTAATATCTTGTCTTAATGACAAAGTCATTTTCAATTATTGCATTTTGGCATTACATTTTGTACATTATCGCCAACAGGCTTCAAAACAGGGTTACAGTTTTCTCTTACAATGTATTTGTGATTTTTGCCTCTTGTTCAAGGCAAACACCAGTGTTGCAGGCGCTGTGCCTGATACTTGGCTGCCCATGTAATGGGCCAAGCAATTTCAGTGCTGCTGATGTCAGTGACATATGACATCAGCAGAAGGGGCTGGAGCTTGAAACACCAAGCTTGCAATTAGTGGACACTCTGCTGTACCATCTGAACCATAACTGACATCTTCCTTACTAACATTATTATTGTGGCTTAAATGTAGTTTAAAGAATTTCCACAATGACAACATAAAACCCTAAAAAGGGAAACAAGAAGTTTGTAGTTTTCACACAGATCAATAAAAAGTCACAGCAGTGATGTTAACATAGTTAGAGTCTCCAAGCAGCTCAAAATTGATAAAATTTAATTTTATCTCAGGGAGGAATTCATGATTTTTACAGTGTAATGTTAAATAAATATGTTTGTTTGTATAAATTTAAATTCTGAATTTGAATAATGTCATGTACTGCTTGTGAGTTTGTTTTTTGGCTGGGATTATGGAGAAAAACATGACTGTCACTTGAGACAGACCCTGTCATCTACCCTGGCTGGCTAGCTTTCATTTTGTCAGAGTGGGTTCATTTCTTCGAAGGTGGAAGGCAGAAATGCTAGTAACAATCCATAATACTTGTGCAATTTTACTTTCTCTTTTAAACCATTAATCTTGATCTCAGTGGTGAGAGCTGCTGTCTCTATTATAAGCATGTATTTCCTTTATTAAAAAACCAGAAAAAGAAAAAAAAATTCTCTTTGTTTGGCAGGATAAAATGATAGTAATGAATCTAAGAATCATTAGTGTCACACTCAACAAGAGGGATGTTTGAGTTAAAAATCTAGCAGGTGAGATTTCCACAGCAGGCATTGGAAAATCAATGTCTGTCAGTTCTTATTTACAGACATGAGAGAAGGTCACTGGGTAAGAGGGCACAGTGGCAAAAAAGTGCACTAGACAATGTGGTGGGTGACTGAAAGGCATTAGCCACTGTAGTGGAGTTGGAGCAGGTGTAGCGTTGGGTTATCAACAGATAACCTTAACAGGGCTAAAAGTCATAGAGTTGGTTTTGGTTCCTATTAGTTAGCTCAGTTTTCAATAGACAAAGGTGTAAAAGTATTGCACGAGTTTACATTCTTCTGTGCAAATCATTTTATAGATATTAAAAATAATGTGAAACCTGAGTAACCTTTGGTTATGACAGTTTGCTGACATTAAAAGCAATATTAGTGGTATATCATTTACAAAGCCTATCCTTTATGTGTTCAAAAGAAAGTAGATTTTAGTAGGTGTAAAAGTGGAGACTGTGACGTAGTTTCATCAAAAGTGAGATGTTATACTAAAGAGATTAATACTGAAGTTACTGTTGCGCATTCACTTTTCTGACAAACCGTAAACAGTATCGTATAAGGACACATCCCCCTACAGGATCTGCTTGGCCAAAACCATTCCACGAAGTCTTGGTGCACAGTTTTTGTGCTGATGTTTACTCTGAGAGGGTGGTTTGGAACCCTATAGTTATTGAGTCAGCAGAGCACTCGTGACTTTTACACACTAAGATCCTCAGCTCACAGCAACCCTGTTCTGTAAGTCTTTATGGTCTGCCATTTTGTGGCTGAGTTGCTGTGGTTCCTAAACCCTAGCACTTTGCAATAATACCACTTACAGTTGATTGTGGAATTTTTACAAGGGAAGACATGCAGCAAACTTAGTTTTTGCAATCTTGGCATCCTGTTACAGTACCACACTCGAATTCAGTGAGCTCTTTAGAACGACACATTCTTTCTCAAACATTTTTAAAGGCAGACTACGTTGTTAGGTGCCTAATTTTATACACCTGTGTATAAAACCTGTGGATTTAAAACACCTGAATTCAAAGATTAAGACATTTGGCCCAATACTTTTGTCTGTATAGTATGTCAGTTTGACATAATTTACCATAAACATTAGATCAAGGGTCACATGTGCATATGCTTGTGTTGCTAACACTAATTGCTAACAAATCATAAAGTATGTGTTTACAAGTGATCATCCTCTGAAGTGGAATCCTCAGCTTAGCTGAAAGTGGACTTTGCCTCAGTAAGCCAGACATTCAGTCTGTTCCCTTCACTGGTCAGTTGTGAAATAGTCACTTTGATCATCATGCAAGGGCCACAGTAAAGGCGCAGAGAGGGCAGTGAACAGTCACATGCTGACCTTTTGAAGTCCAAATGGTGGTAAATTAGTTCAGTGTTTAACTACTACTGTCATGAAGGTAAAGAGTCAAATATATCAATGTTCTAAGTCTGATTTACTTGGATTTGAAACAGTTAATTAATGAATTATTTATGAATGTTGTATTTACTATTTATTCTTTGTGTTATTATTGAGAGTTTTTGAAATTGATAGGAAACTGATGACTGCAGGGACACATTCTTTTTACAGTTAAGTGATTAATCATATGCTGAACTTCTATTCAGAGGTAGCTGCTTCAGTAGAGAAGCTTACTGATCAACATTTACTCTCATTGAAGGTTTAAAATAAAATGTGTTCTTAGCATCTAACAGTATTCAGTGAACCAAATCCAAGTTTATACGCCTGGAGTCTTGAATTGCTTATTCTATATTTACAGGGAAATATATATTGCTCAGAATGGAAATCAAGCTGATGTATAAAGTAAGGACACATCACAAGTGTCAATGTTTGGGTCATACATCTCATAATAAACTGATCAGCCGAGGGGTTATAGAAGCATGCTTCATTTGTCATCTGTGTTTCTGTAGGATTTTTTTACATGTGAAAGACATTATATATTGTCTCAGTGTGCTGTTTACCAGTTATGTACTAAATGGTTGGCTTCAACACATTCTTTTGTTCAATGCTGCCTTCCACAGCAACACAGTTTAAGTGAGCATGGTTGTCTTGAACACTAGCACATGGTTTCCATTGTTCCCAACTACACACTAAATGATACAGCCAGTATTAAATGTCATGTGCGAAACCTTCCTTTTCATATTTGTCTTGCCTCTCTACAGCGCAGCAAAACCTTAAAACTAAACTTGAGGTATGCCGAGTGTTTTTCCTCTCATTTAGCTTTGTGTAACCTCATTTTGTTATCAAACCATTCTTACCAAAATTTCAACCAGAACTTTTCTCTTTGCTGAAGTGCCAATGCAGTTAGCTTCTAAAAATAGAAATACATTTTGTATGTCTTGAGAAAAATCAATAAGAATACAATTTGATGTATTGTTTTTGCAGGCAAATATCCGTTGCTTTGTGGTGAATTAAAAACATCCTGCAGTATCACTTATGTCATCCTGGCCATGTAAATGTTAATTTAATTAAAGTGACTGACAGATGAGAAACAAGGGAAAGCTATAAGGAGGAGTGGAAGAGAATGAAGCTGGAAGAAGATGGTGTTCACTAAAATAAAAAGCTGAAAGGACAAAAAGGAAAAATGTGTGGTGAAAGGCAAGAAACTCCAAATGAGAGAATGCTGATGGAGATGGAGGAGGGGAGGAAGTGGGAAAGGTCGAGAAAGGAAGATGGATGGTGTGTATGAGACTGTGATAAAGGCTGAGAGGTGGAGAGGAGAGGAGAAGCTAAGGGAAAGAGAAAATAGGAGGCTGAACAGTGTATGAGATACCGAGCGAACAGGAGATGATGGGGAGTGGTAACTGTTTCTATGGCAATCTTGTTGTGCTGTGGTAGCTTTTTTTCCTAGCCAGTGGTGCTGGAAGATTTTCATTTTTTTGTGCTGAACTCAGTGTTCTACCCAAAAATATCAAGTCCAGATTGTTTCCCCTTGCTCGAGTGTTGTTGTTTTTTTGCAGCATTCGATGTACAGTGTTCCTACTAAAACCATCCTGGAAGCAAGATTACTGTCTTGGCAATTTGGACATCGTAACTGCCTTTGGGCAGTTATTTTGCAACTCCTATCTAAATGAACGGGGAGACATTAGTAATAAACTCCATTGATAGAATTACTGGAATTTGCTTCATTTCCTTTATTCATTCCTTTATTATGATATCCATAGACTTGGATAATAATGATCACATCACAGTTGAAAGTGTTATGATTCACAACTGCATGTATCTGTGCAGCAACACAGTTGGCTCATATGTTTCCTGCTTTAGCTTTTAATTGGCTTTTGGCAAAGGGATTGGGGGATAAATGCCTTGCCGTTATTGAGTTCTTCCATAGATTTCTATTAAGGATTATTACTCTGAGTCTCTGGTGCTTATTTCATGCAGCTTTGGTCTAGAGCACATCATGGTTCAGGGGTATGTCCTTATCATTTGCAAAGGAAATAGGCCTGTATTTATTTTTTATTAGCATAACAACCAGAATTCAATATGTTATGCAAAAATGTCTGCATAATGTCTTGTTTTCCTTTTTAAAGTAACAGTTTACTTGTCTTTTCCATTACCTTCTCTAGCCTTCCCCTGGTTTGGTATGGACATTGGTGGGACTTTGGTCAAGTTGGTGTACTTTGAGCCAGTCGATATAACTGCAGAGGAAGAACAGGAGGAAGTGGAAAACCTCAAGTCAATCCGCCGCTACCTCACCTCAAACGTTGCCTATGGTATGACTATTTACACATGCAGATGGATATAGGTATCTCTCACTGATATATTTTACAGTTTTACAATTTATGAGATGAATTTTGTTATCAGCTTCAAATTCAGCTTTTGGGTCACTTGAGTGTTCAAAAGAAATTAAAAGCATAACACAAATCAGGAGGCAATACCATATGGTAAAATTATTCTTTCCTTATTCAGGTAAAACAGGTGTCCGTGACGTTCACCTGGAGCTGAGGAATATGACCATGTGCGGCAGGACAGGAAACCTGCACTTCATTCGCTTCCCAACACAGGCCATGCCCCGCTTTATTCAGATGGGACGGGATAAGAACTTCTCTAGCTTGCACACAACACTCTGTGCCACTGGAGGCGGGGCTTACAAGTTTGAGAATGAGTTCAGAATGGTGAGTGTGCAGTATATACAGAGATAACATCTCAGTATCAGTGGTACTGATTAAACATTGTGACATAATTACAGTGAATAGTTGATTAATCAAATACTTAGTTGATTGAAAATAGATATGTGGTGTAGTGGTTACCACATTCGCCTAACATGTTAAAGTTCCCCAGTGCAAGATTGGGAGGAGACACAAATCCTTCATGTCTGAAAATCTGTGTCAATTCAAATATACAGATTAATTCACGGTGGTTAACCTTTGCAAATAACGGCAGATTTAGAGTTTTGTGCAGTGACTCTTTATACAGCCCACGACGTAACCAATGCAAGCAACCAGCACTATTGCAAGGATTCATACTTTGCGTGGTGCAATAAGTGTTAATTACATTTTGGTCATGTCCTAGTATTTTACAGTATTTGTTTTTTTGTTTTTTTTTACCTCCTAGGACCTGGCGTCCACATATGTGAACATCACATTTTTGGTTGTCAAGACCAAAATACTAAATTTTGCTCTACAAGGGCCTGATATCCACTTACGAGGACATTATACTGCCACTGTTCTATCAAAATTTAAAACGAATGTCCTCTTATGTGGATCTCATTTTTCTTAGAAACAAAAATCAGGTTAAAAAGAAAAAATCAGGTAATTCTTTGTTTTTACATTCATCAGGTCCCAATCAGCCCAAATAGCAAAGAGAAATTGAAAATGCATGCCATTTTTCTACATCTTTGTCCATTCTGATAGTTTCAGCAGTCTCTCTCCAGGAGTTTGCTGGTAGTCGTGACTACTTTTATTGAGGTTTTGATTATTTCTTATATTGAGGTGACTTTTAGTCTCTCACTGATCCATTCAAAAGTTGCAGTGAAAAAGTAGCTGGAAATACACAGGAGTAACCACCTGTACAGAACAAGCAAAGGGAATTTACATTTCTAGGGAGGTCAATATCAGTTTGTGGCATATAGGGTTTCAGAAGGGGCCTTTTTTTTTTTTTTGTCTTTGGTGCCCATTTTTGATATGTTAATTCAAACTCTAGATAAACAATCAAGAAAATGGTTAATAGATGAATAAATGGGACAAAAAGTGCAAAAAATCTAAGTCATTTGTTTACAGAATCGTGTTTCAATGTAATTTCATCAGAAATTCTTGCCTTCCCTCACAGTACCCTTTTACCTAGGTTCATTGACCATGTCTGCACTTCAGCAGGATCAGTGAAATCTCTGACACTGCACAAACTGTGCTAAATGTCATCAATTCAACCCCAATGTGTTTTAAAATATTTTAATGTCTCACGTCTACACTCATGTTTTTTTTCTTTATCTCTAAAAGTCATAGCCCATAGTTCTTGGGCTCTACTATTTTCTACAAGCAACCAGTTTTCTTCTTAATTTTTACGCCGTTACCATCATGCCAATTTACAGTAATCCACATTGTATACTTTTATAGGAATGTTGATAGTCTAGTCTGCATTTGGATAAGGAACTTTTTAATTTTTAAAGACCATTTTCAGTGAGGTTTTGAAAGTCATTTTAATACTATACAACTGACAAATCAAGGGTTTCAAGGAATGTTTTACTTTAAATAATCAGGAACAATTTAGCAGATAAAGTAGTGCCTTATCAATGTTTTAAACCTCCTACATTTGTGAGCAGATGGCTGACCTGGAGCTGCTTAAGCTGGACGAGCTAGACTGCTTGATTCGTGGTCTGCTGTTTGTCGATCGGGTAGGCTTCAACGGACACCCTGAGTGCTACTACTTCCAGAACCCATCAGACACCCAGAGCTGTGTGAAGAAGCCCTGCACTTTGGACAACCCCTTTCCTATGTTGCTGGTCAACATTGGCTCAGGAGTCTCCATACTGGCTGTGTACTCAGAGAACAACTACAAACGGGTGACTGGTACCAGGTGAGGAGAATGGGAACCTCTTTAATGGTGCACACAGAATATTTATAAGCAGAGTGGAAGAATATAATAATATGAATATAATTTTTGAAAATTCAAATTAGATAAGTTTTAAGATAATTAAAAAGTGTTTATTTTTATTTTTCACTCAATAATAGAATATACACATTATTCTTCACATTAACAAACTTGTTAAAAAAATGTTTCTATAACCCGGCTGTGAAATAAACTCATTGTTTGAAGCAAAATTTATGGAAGAAAAAGTGCCAGTGATAGAAAATAGGTGCTGTTTCAACCAAGTGATTTCCAACCTAATAAACAACAGAAGGATTACAGCTGTTTGTTGTTGTGGTGAACTCCTCTTAAGCCCTACATCCGTGTTCTTTGAACATGAAGTTCTGCATGAGAAGTATTTTTCAAGAGTATGTGCAAAAGGTGAAGGTGGCACTTTTATGGCTTTAGTAGATCTAGCAGATATGCCAGACTCAGTTGCTTGAGTTGCGACAGTCATATTCATTATCACCTTGTGTACCTTAGTACTTACAAAGTAGTAGAACTAGATATGATCATAGAATGAACTGTAAACATTTGTAAGAAATTGAAGTTACTTCTACCCATTATGTGTTGTACAAAGAGTTTTTTCCTTTGATGATATTAGGATTTACTCAGCCTCCTGAGTATTCTGTAATACAGTGAAATCATATTTGACCTTATAAACAAATCTTTTCAACTATGGCCAGTCGCTGTTGTCGCAGTGTACCTCTGGTCATTCTTTACTTCCTTGTTCTGTAAATGGCAAGTGTGTCTTATTGCAGCTACTCACCGTGACATCAGTGTTTATGTGTGTTTGTGTGTACAGCCTCCATCTGAATCTATTGCACTGTTCCAGGAAGAGAAACATGATCAAACAGAATTCACTTGTTGTGGGTGTGAGTAGTGTGGGCTAGTTGAGGCACAAAGGCTTTATACATTAATGTTGTATAAAGTATTTTATTTCAAAACAGCTGTCTCGTGTTGGCTCTGTTTCTCCTCACTTATTCTGGCACCAACTAGGTGTTTATTTTGTAGCATATTTTAATCGAATGTATTTATATAGCCAGTTTAAAAATATTCTCTAGCATATGCAAAGATGCAAAGAAAAATAAAATGAATAATATGGAGTTTAAATAAAGACATAAAAGTATAAAAACATAGTAAACTAGGCCTAGGACTTGACATTTGTTCCAAGGTTGGAGTTGATATGGGCATTTTTTGTGTACTGTCAGTGTTAAAGTGTTCACACTATTTCAATTGCTTCGTTAAACTTCAGTAGCATTTTTCTCCCTTCTTTTTCTTTGATCTATAATTTATGTTGTTTACACCCTTCAGTCTGGGAGGTGGTACATTCCTGGGGCTTTGCTGTCTGCTCACTGGCTGCGAGACGTTTGAGGAGGCTTTGGAAATGGCTAGCAAAGGTGACTCTACAAATGTGGACAAACTGGTGAAAGATATCTATGGGGGAGACTACGAGCGATTTGGTCTACAGGGCTCTGCTGTAGCATCCAGGTAACATCTCTTTTTTTTCTTTCTATATTTAAAGCTTCTTGTTTTTGTTTTTTAGCGGTACAATGAAATACAGACTGATCCCAGGAGTGTTTGTATACATACTATAAAATAGACAATAAATAGAACAGTGTGATGCAATGAACAGAGCTGTGTTTGGTTTGTATTACTGAACTTTGACCAGGATGCACATCTTGTATTTGTCTGGTTGTCCGGTGTCTTCGCTTCTGACATGATAATGAAAACCAGTGAATTCATGTGAAACTGAACATTTTAGTTAAGTGCATTTCATGATTTAGTAGCTTGGAGAACCAGCTTTAGAAGCACTAACATGAAGTAAGCATTATCTCTGACTATCTGCTTGACATTAAGAGGCCTGTCCCACCAAGTCTGGACTTTGACTGGGCCGTTGCAACAGCTTGATTGTTTTATTTCTCAGGTGTTCTGTTTGCTTGGGATCATTGTCCAGTTGCATGTCCAAATTGGGGCCACGTTTTAAATGTTAGACGGATGTCCTCACATTTGACCTACTTGTTCAGTCTTTTTCTTATTGTAGTGAATTTTAACATGCTAACTGAGGCCTGTAAAATCTGAGATGTAGCTCTTAGGTTTCTAGCATGTCCACTCCTAGGAATATTGTGGCAGTGTGTTAAAACAAACTTGAACACTCCAGAACAGCAAACTGGCAAACCATCTGCTTTTATATAGGTGATCACAGCTGCAGATGATTTATAAAAAATTAATCTGTTGCATTTGATTAGGAGAGTCTGTCTGCTCTTTATTTCTGTGGAAGCAATAAGAGTGTACTGTAGTTTTCACAATGTTATGCTGTTTCACATGACACTGTTTATGTAACACTTGTAATTTTTGTAGATGTCACAGGAGATGTTATAGGAGCTTATTTCAGCTGGCTGCACTGCATCTGTGGTGGACTGCATTGTTTACTGTTAAAATACTATTTGGTTATTGTAACTAGGGCTGTGCGATATGACCAAAATCTCATATCCCAATATAAGACATCTATCGTCCGATAACGATATAAATCACAAAAATTCAAAATTTTCTGAAAATTCTGTGAATCTCGGGCAGCTCGACTTGCGTGAAGTGTTTCAAGCTGGGTGTTGTGTACCTGGAGTCGAATGTTTTAACCGATGCATGATACTATACATTTTTAGACATAAGTTGTAACGGCTGCGGTTTTCTTTGTGAGTATTTATTACACGGCGTGCTGCGGGGAAAAGCCTGTTCTAACGTTTGAGTCTAAGGTTTATTTTTTAGCACCTGACGGCTCTTTTTTCTCATCCGTAAATACTCTGCATACTCTTTCACGTGATTTAGTTTATTTTGAAAAGTCTCAACAGGATCTTGAGCTTTATTGTGAAAGGTTTATGTGGAAAATAAATAAGCAGACATGGAGGGTTTTACCATCGTCGTTGTTAACGACAACGCATAAAAAACAGGCACTTGTCCATCGGTAGCGTGGTTATATTAAATATAAGAGAAAGAGAGAACTTTAAGAAATTAATATAGCCACTACAGTGACCATCAAAACGATGAAAAAATATTGCCGTAAACAGTTTATTTTGCGACACCACAAAACAAACGATAGCAATGTTTTTATATCGTCATCCGATATATATCGTTATATTGAGCAGCCCTAATTTTAACTATAAAAGATTAATAAAATGGGGAAAAAACACGTTGTAGATGCAGATACAACACTAGAGTAAATCTTAATCTGATTAAAAGCTGGAAAACCTAAACTGATATTTACTCACTAAAATGCACACCTGATTAATCAATAATCTAATTGTGTAAAGTGGATGAAATTGCCTTGGAACTTGATGAGTGAGCTAAAAGCTCTGATTTATGTGCTCACATAAATTGCTCATTTAGCACAATGAGATAAGAGGATAAATTATCCAAAATTGTGTGGACATTGTTTAATTGCAAAAAAAAAGCAAAAACATACCAATAAATGAACAGTTAGTTATAAATATTTTACACAGAGACACACTGTGCTCATGTTAAACTGAATTTACCATGTATACAGTAAACCTGCAGCTCTGGGTCCAAAGTTGATCCATAAAGCATTGTAAAAACACATGTAACACCCAGTGACAGTTGCTTCAAAAGGTTTTTAAATAATTTATGGGTTCACTTTTTTTTTTGTTTCCGTTTTTTGTTTGTTTGGTTTTTTTAATGTGAAGAGTTAATCAGACTTTGAGGAAAATGTCTTTTACATGTTGGGTTTTTTTATGGTCTCTTTTATAGTTTTGGTCACATGATGAGCAAAGAGAAGCGAGACAGCATCAGTAAGGAAGACCTGGCCAGAGCCACTCTGGTCACCATCACTAATAACATAGGATCCATAGCACGCATGTGTGCAGTCAACGAGGTACACACACACACACACACACACACACATGCTGAATCAGTCAACTATACCCAGCTAATCATAACAGCCATATAAAGGTTATGTAATACAGATACTTGCATGAGTTTATCTACTGTTTCATAAACCTCTAAGATAGTTTCTTTGAGTTCTTAGAAACAGACACCCAGACCAGAATTTAGTCATTGCATCACCCATCGGCACTCCTACACCTAAACTACTCTTTACTGGCTACTCAGGATTACCAAAAACATAAAATCAACTAATTGTTCTTTACAAACACATTCAAAAGTTACATCTTATGGCTTGCTATAGCTATTTAACAATAGAAAAGAAAAGTTCTTTGTTGTTGTGTGTGTCCATGGTGGTGGGGGGTGGAGCTTTTTTTTTTTGTTTAGTTTTTTTGTTTTTGTATTTTTAGAAGTCCAAATATATTCCTTAATTTTAAGTTTTGGGGTTTTTTTTGGTAAGGTTGCTGGATTTGTTTATATTTTAAATCATGCTTATGTTTTGGGGGGTTTTTTGCTGGCAAAAACAAAATCACCAGATTTCACACTTATGTTGTAATATTTTGTAAATAGCCAGCTGTAAGCTATAAAACAATTCTGGGATTGGGGTTACTCGTACTATGTGACAACAATTTATTAGTTTTAATAGGCAACTGTAAAATTAATTTAAAAACCAAAACCATAGCAGCTAAAGCTGAAGTAAAGGACCAGTCTGGAGTATTTCTACATGCTGTGAGCTTCTTTACAGTGTTGCCTTGTGGCATGGCGATCAAGCAGCATTGTACAGGGCTATCACTGCATGCAGAGCTGCAGCGAAGAAAAACGTGCATATATAGGGTTATGGAGGGTTTCTTTTAAATGACTTCTGAAAGCCTTAGTAATAAAATTAAGACCCGCATTTTATCATAAACAAAAATCTTGATAACTGGATTTTAGTCCTATATTTGACCATTATATTGGCAAAGAATTGTGCTGTTTAAGCTACATCGACAAACACAAAGTTACCCTGCTAAATTTTCAGGAGGAATTACATACTTGCATACACCACAGCAGGATGTTTTTCAAGATTTTTGTGTCTTTGGTATTCTACCAGATTTCATCAGTGTTTGTTTATTGGTTCTCTAGCACCACCATGTGGTGGTGCTAGAGAACCTTTATTTTATTTATATTTTCTTTATTACTATATTTGCAGATTATATGCCTTTTATTATAGTCAGTTTTTAATCAAATTTGCATGGCATGGATTAACTGTCAATGTCATAAGAAACATTTACCTTTAAAATATTTTATTTCACCAAATGAAAGACCTGGGATTTAGTATCACTTTGGTGACCGTGTCCAGGGACAGAGCGGAGAAAAATAAGAACTCTGCAGTTCATTATTCCTTGTTAGGTTATATGTAAGAATTTTAGTGTCACACTAATAAAGGATTTTCAAAGCCTATAAAAATATTAGATCTAAAAATTAAGTATATTGGCTGAACTCTTGATAAAGAGAACATAACCTAACATTTTTTATGTGTAGCTATTTATGAGTCATTACTAAGATGACAGGAGTGTTTAGAAATGACCTTTCTTCATTATCAGAACAATTTGTGAATTACTTGTTTAAACTCTTGTTTGTTGGGTCTCAGTTTCTCTAAAATTATTATTTTCTTCTTTTTCTCATAAGAAAATTGAGCGTGTGGTGTTTGTTGGGAACTTCCTCCGTATCAACACAGTGTCCACCAAGCTGCTAGCTTATGCCATGGAC
The DNA here is from genome assembly GCF_000239375.1 of Pundamilia nyererei. Taxonomy (NCBI): domain Eukaryota; kingdom Metazoa; phylum Chordata; class Actinopteri; order Cichliformes; family Cichlidae; genus Pundamilia; species Pundamilia nyererei. The sequence continues at coordinate 3,181,839 of NW_005187455.1, forward strand.
TACTGGTCCAAAGGCCAACTAAGAGCTCTCTTCCTTGAACACGAGGTGAGCAAACGGCTGTCCTTTTATTAAATTAAAGCGATTGCTTAATGTGTTTATAATAATTATAATCATTATATTTACCCTCAGAAACAAACCACTGGTTGGTTACATGATAAAAGCCTATAAGATATATTTATGTGCTTGTCTTTTTGCTCCAGGGTTACTTTGGAGCTGTGGGAGCACTGATGGAGCTGCTCAAGACAACAGAGGACCCCTGAAGGAAATTCTGTCAGGACAACATCAACTCTTGACAAGACGATGTCACCTGCCCTTGAAGGCCGTGATGTCTTAATGCTGTGACATCATCAACTTTTGAAGCTGCTGAAAGGTCCCATTCGTCGAGGCCACAAAAGGAACACTAAGAGAGAACACAGAAACTGATAAAAGCCATTTTTAATAATTTAACACCTGTAAATAACAATGACCTCTAATATTCATCTCTTAAATTTCCCATCATCCCCCTATCATAGACGTTTAATATTGTAATCTTTTATTTATGGTTTCCGTTAATGGGGTCTGCTGATTCGTGTAATCAGCCCTATGTCAGGAAGCAGAGACAAAAAGTATTTTGGTGTATTTTGTTATTGTGTTTGTGTGAATAGCTACTGTAGCATTACATCCTGGGGACAGTAGTGCGCCGGGAAACAATTTGTGCAACAGTTCTTTAAAATGGGATACCTTTGCAGAAGAGTTAACTGCTGAATGAGGGATTTGTACCACCAGCAACTCAAGGAAACATCACCTTTGGGCAGCTGTGGTTGCCGGTTTGTTGCACAAAAAGTAGCCCATTGCTCTACTGTTTCTGCAGAGTGCACTGAAGCCAAAACCTGTTGAGATTCATACTTTACCTGCCTCCTTCAGCTCCAATGGGAAGCAAAAAAACAAACAAACAAAAAACGGTCTTTATTTTGCTCTACTGCATATGGCCTTTGCTTTTTGTTTGTCTCTCCTTTGTCTGCCTATATGTAAGCAAAACTAGCACCACCAGATTGCCATGCATGCATACTCAACCTGCTGAGTTTAGTGTTAGGTGATGGGACCAAGACGTTGTCTTCCAACAGATTGCAGTGCATCATTGATTTCTGTTCTGTTCTGTTCTGATTGGCATCGCCAGAACTACTGTTAAGGACCCAGTCTGACTCGGCTGCTTGTGTTTGTGATGTATGAAATACTTGATCTGATCTTTATATTTATTTCTGTTTTTCTTTAACTTCCCTGTTTTCTGTCAGTGTCAGGAAGATGGAAGCTTCATTCATCCTTTTCTGGCTTTTCTGCCACGCTGATGCCTTGTTTGGGGATTTGTAGTGTGAGTTTAATAAATGTTCAGACTCAGAATCCCAACATAAAAAATAGTTAGCTGATGATGCAAAGGTAAAGTGTCAGTTTGGGGGAGACAGCTAAAAGTCATCCCAACATGTTAGACTGTTTACCATTCTGGTGCCGACACTGTTGGTAGCTGTTTTAGGTTTGGACCATTAATTGTATTTTCCCCCAAACCCCAATTACTCATCTCTAAAAACAAGCACTTACAGAATTTTAAGAGTTGCCCAACATTCCCAAGAATTTTAAACAGGTACTTTATGCTTGCTGTGAAACAACCATAAAAACCTGGAAAATACCTAAATCCAAATTGTCTAAATTGAAATAATTGGTGAGTATTAGCCACAATTATGTGGTAGACTTTGAACAGAGAATGGGCTTCGTATGCTATTGCTGCCTGTTTGCACTGATCTAAGTCTATATTGACACTAGCACTATAAACAAGTCTATTTTTAACACTTAGGGTAATACCCATAGGATCAGAGACTCAGACCCTTTGAACCGAGAGCCAGTCCAGATTTCTGCACTGAGGTAACCGGGGCTGAAATAACACACTTGTATATTTATCATATACTTGAAAATGGCACATAGAGCTTTAATATGTAATAATTTAGCATTGCCATTTTTTAAAGGAAACATAGCGTGATCTGCGATTATTTGAGAATGCTGAAACTTAGTTAACATGAGCGCATGTTTGCATGGACACAGGAAAGGTTTGTGTTATTTACTAAGCTTAGAAACAACAGTTGTAGGGAGACCCACTACTAGTAAGTTTTCCATTTGCTATAAGAATTGTATAGTGTTTTTCGAGAAACAGACCACAAGTGTATTACGCTGTTATGTCCCACCCATCTTCACTTCCTAGCCTGAACCTTTCCAGCCTTTCTTTTTATCATAAAAGCAGCTAAGCTATAAAGCTGGGCAAAGCAGGAAATACTGTCCACTGTTTTATATTAGGCGTAACTGTCTACCTGCCTTTACTCTCCCAAATAGGAACTATGCGCTTTACGCAATTTCGAGTTAGTCGTCGCTTAATTCGCCTTCAATCATTAGACTTTTTATCAACACTCACACCTCCAGCTGTGTTCAGTATTGCGGATTTTTGTGAAAATCTTACCTACAGTACCTGAATAACACAGATATAAACTTAAAATTACAAGGGTAAAATCCTAAGGATCTAGCTTAATGTAGCCTACTAAAGTATTCTGAACATTTTATTGACAAATATTGTCCCCACTTCACCATCTAACACAGCGGTCCCCAACCTTTTTTGCGCCACGGACCGGTTTATGCCCGACAATATTTTCATGGACCGGCCTTTAAGGTGTCGCGGATAAATACAACAAAATAAAACCAGTGCCGGTACCGAAAAAAAGAAAATTTATTCATGACACACGTGAAAAGACCAAGGAAAACCGAGTAAATGATAACAAAATAACGCTGAAAACCGATAAAACCCTTGAAAACTATACATTTCACACCTGAGCCTCAACTCTCGCGGCCTGGTACCAAACGACTCACAGACCGGTACCGGTCCGAGGCCCAGGGGTTGGGGACCGCTGATCTAACATACACACTGACTACACTTTGACCCTGACCCTTAAGCTGCTTTGCTGATCTGTTTGTGTTTAACACATAGGAGGGTAGGATCATAGACCACTTTTTGTGAAACGTTTATTTTAAACTGACACCCATAGTGCAATAACATCTAAAAAGATTTTCTTGTGAATTGAAAATACATCATTGTTTCCCATTTGGTGATTGAACAGAATCAAAATAGATAATTATACTTTTTTTGTGACAAATGGTTTGGGTTATCTGTCTCATTGTAGTCCAGCCAGTGTGATTCATATTAAAAGTTTGTATTCAATTTCTGCTGAAAGGTTAACAGGCTTTATAAGCTTTGTAATGGCTTGAACAATGTAAATGCCGTCACTTATGCAAGTGTTTTGAGTAACAGTGTAGTGAAATAATGGAGGCATAATATTGTGAAGAGACGTTTTGCAATTGCTTCCTCAAAAATGATCAAGGTTTCCTGATGTTTTCTTTTAGCTGTGATGACACTGCAAACTGTGACACAAGCTATGCTTTCTTCTCTGTGTGTTTTTCTTTTTCTGTTTTCCCCCTTTGCCTTGTACCAACTGATGTTTGGATGTTAATTAGTGACCTCAATCTGTCAGGTGCCACTCTGCTTTAAAATCAGGCTGGAGTTTGATAACTTGTGCCACCACTTCATTTAATCTAAAAAACCAAATCATTTGCCTTTTAACATGTGTTAGCCTGGTTGCACCGTGTTTGTGTCCTTCAGTTCCCTGCTACTTCACCTCATTTTTACAAGTTTTAAGTTTTACTCTTGCTTTTTTTTTTTTTCTCCTTTTCATTTGTACTGTAACAGAAGATTCATTGCAGTTAATACCCATTCAGAGTCTGAATATCAAAGTGTCCACCTGCAGTCCCAAGTGGATCTTGGTACATAAACAACATTAACCTTCAGTGCTAGCTTTGGTTTCCTTTGTTTTTTATTTTATTTTGGTAGAGGTTGTGACTGTCTTTTGTTTTTAATCCTTATTTTTTGTGGCCAGTAAGAAGTGATAATGTGAGTTGGCATCTTTTTGTGTGTGTGTGATTTCAAAATGTCTAAAATGCCTGTTTTTTGTTTTTGTTTTGTTCTCTATTGATGTTTCCATTGATTTCAGTTGGCCCAACAGACCAGTGTAATTGCTTCCAGCCGTCATAATCTGTCAATGTGCAGAAATCTGTGGGAAAGCGTTGAAAGTTTTACTTTTTGAACACATATCACCACTGTCTGCAGAACATTGTTTCGCAGCACAGGGGAACATCTTTTTATGGAAACCAGTGGTTGTATCTTTTTACTTGGTGTTAGGGGAAGCATTTTGAGATGATACATAATCACTGTAGAACATAAATGATATGTTGTTAATTTTACTGTTCACCCCTATATCCCCACTAACAATTGCAAGCTATTACATAATTTTCATACTCCAGAAATTTGAAGCTGGTGTTATAGACTGTTGTGGGATTATGGGATTATATTGAGTTTAGATACGTTTAGTATTGTTGAAACTAACTGGTGTACTTGCATACTGTTGTAGCTTCACTGTTTCTAATGAGAACACTTGCTGGGTTTTAAATTCTTCAGATAAAATGTTTATGGAACTGCATCATGCTGTAGATAAAATGTGAAACAAGAATTAAGTCCTTTTAAGGAAATGAACTACTAAGTGGTGGGTTTTTCTGTTATCATAAGTGATCAGTGTGGGTGTCTGTCTGCTTTCACAGCAGTCTGAATTTAGAGTTTGCTGTTTGAACATCACTAACACTTTTTTGGTGTTTTATTTCCCATAGGAAGGGACCATCTGTATTCAGACCAGTATGTATTTCTATGTACTGTACAGAGTCTTGGCCTACAGCAGGAGTCCCCAATCTCAGTCTATGAGGGCCGGTGTCCCTGCAGGTTTTAGATCTCACCCTGGGTCAACACACCTGAATCACATGATTAGTTCATTACCAGGCCTCTGGAGAACTGAAGACATGTTGAGAAAGTAATTTATCCATGTAAATCAGCTGTGATGGATCAAGGACACATCTAAAACCTGCAGGGACACTGGCCCTCGTGGACTGGGATTGGGGACCCCTGGCTTACAGTGTCCACTGAACTGCAAATCTTATGTCATCATAGTGAAATCTAACCAACAAGCTATGCAGTATCTCGTCTGTTGATATCTTTGTCCCCACGTCTCTTCTTCAATACCTACCAGAGTTGATTTGACTTGATGTTACTCTAAAAGATATGCAACCCTGTTAGCTTTTCCTTCTGAGAAATCCTGTTTGAATCTTGACAGAGAGTGAGTTTCTCCTCCTGAAGTTTCTGTCCTGCTAATTTAGTTAACACTAATCAAGGTGGATGCTCGTAATCAGGATGTTTCAGACCCAATTATGCAGCAGAAGAAGCTCTTTTTCTTTTCTTTTTTTTCCAGATGTGTGTGACAGTTATTTTTGAATGGTGCCAGGTGTTCTTCTAATCCAGTCTATCATGTTGGATGGATGTTTGAGGGGGAAAAGTATTTTAAATGTCCTGGAGCTCTGTAGTGTTAGTGAAACCTAATATTAAATACAAGCCACTGTGATGACATGTTCCTCTGACCTTTTGCTTGTCTAATATCTTTCACACCATTTTCCTAACATTTCCTCAGAGGTTGTTAATCTGGTCGAACATCCTGGTACGAGAAGACATCCAGCCTTTTAACTGTTTTCTGGAATGCTTGACTGGCGGGGCAGATATTGTCTATTTGATTGTACAGAGATTTTGTAAATATTAATATGATATATTCTACACCAGCAATCTGTCCGTTGATAAAGTTGTTTTAACTGTTCAGAGCCAGGTTTCCCAAGCACGACTCACAATCCCAATGCAGACAGAAAATGCATCATGACAAGACAGAGTTATTACCTTTGCTAATAATTCTATTGGGGCTGTAATTTAAAACTGTTGGCTAATTGTGCTGTGACTGATTAGATTAACTAGATACTAAGTTTTGTGACATTAACATGTAATTGTGTTAAATTTGCTAATTGGATATATATATATATACATTTTACATTTATTACCACTTGTTTGTATACATTTCCCCATTGAATTCAAATCCATTTTACTTCTTTACCAAGGTTATTTCTTAATCTAAGTTCAACTTAACATTAGGTGGCGATGAAAGATGTAGTTGTTGAATCAAAGCTTGTTTGGATGCTCTTTGGTGGCCTCAGTGGGGGGGTGGGGTTGCCTGTTTTCTGTCTGCTGGATTTCAGTGCTGGTTGTTCACCTTGGCTCGCCTGCATTTGGGAAGTTTTGGGAATCCCAGTGCTGGTTGTCAGCGTCAGTTCTGCTGCTGCTTTTAACTCTGATTTGGGGGGAAAATGGTTTTAAAAAAGTCAGTTTAAAAAAATGGCTCCCTGCCTTGTGCAATGTGTATGTACTGAAGTGAAGAGTTTTTTTTTTCTAAAGAGAAATAAAACTAAAACTGGATGAGATTTTTTCTGGATATTTCTTTATTGACCTCGAATGAAAGGTACACTGCAATCTATACAGAATAAAGATGAAAAGCATGAAGTAGTTAGAAAAAAACGCTAATAAACTATAGCTAGTTTAAAGGTGAAAGCTACAATTAGAGTCTGTAACTATTTATTTATTTGTTGTTTTTTATTTTAAAAAAAAACAATTTTTTTCAAGCTGACTGGATGAGATCTCATCCCGTGGGGTCAAAATGATCATGAGAACGGTGAGCAAAGATCCCAGAACCACACGGGGGGACCTGGTGAATGACCTGCAGAGAGCTGCGACCAAAGTAACAAAGGTCACCATCAGTAACACACTACAACGGCAGGGAATCAAATCCCGCAGTGCCAGACGTGTTCCGCTGCTGAAGCCAGTGCATGTCCAGGCCCGTCTGAAGTTTGCCAGAGAGCACATGGATGATACAGCAGAGGATTGGGAGAATGTCATGTGGTCAGATGAAACCAAAGTAGAACTTTTTGGTATAAACTCAACTCGTCGTGTTTGGAGGAAAAAGAATACTGAGTTGCATCCCAAGAACACCATACCTACTGTGAAGCATGGGGGTGGAAACATCATGCTATGGGGCTGTTTTTCTGCCAAGGGGACAGGACGACTGATCCGTGTTAAGGACAGAATGAATGGGGCCATGTATCGTGAGATTTTGAGCCAAAACCTCCTTCCATCAGTGAGAACTTTGAAGATGAAACGAGGCTGGGTCTTCCAACATGACAATGATCCAAAACACACCGCCCGGGCAACAAAGGAGTGGCTCCGTAAGAAGCATTTGAAAGTCCTGGAGTGGCCTAGCCAGTCTCCAGACCTCAACCCCATAGAAAATCTGTGGCGGGAGTTGAAAGTCCGTGTTGCTCGGCGACAGCCCCAAAACATCACTGCTCTCGAGAAGATCTGCATGGAGGAATGGGCCAAAATACCAGCTACTGTGTGTGCAAACCTGGTAAAGACCTATAGTAAACGTTTGACCTCTGTTATTGCCAACAAAGGTTATGTTACAAAGTATTGAGTTGTATTTTTGTTATTGACCAAATACTTATTTTCCACCCTGATTTACGAATAAATTCTTTACAAATCCTACCATGTGGATTCATGGATTTTTTTTTCACATTCTGTCTCTCACAGTTGAAGTGTACCTCTGGTGCAAATTACTGACCTCTGTCATCATTTTAGGTGGGGGAACTTGCACAATCGGTGGCTGACTAAATACTTTTTTGCCCCACTGTACATAAAATGAGATGCTGAGCTTCTTTAGAATAAAATCTGCAAAAATACTGCACTTTGCCAGAGGGGGTGCTGCAGATTCATACAGGTTAATGAGTTTCTGAACATAAATTTCTGAACATATTTCTGAACATAAAACATATATAAATAGATACAGATCTGTATGCACTGGGACTGAATATTAAAGTGGGCGTCCAGTGTATCTCCACTAAAATATTTTGGCAGGCATTCATTGGTAAGTCAGGGCGAAAAATTTTAAAAATACATATATTTTTTCATTAATATAAAAACCCAGCGGTATATTAGCTGGCAGATATTATTACAATTGTTTGCCGACCACTATCGGCAAACAATTGTAATTTACGTGCCAATAAATACAAATTTTACAAGTAAAAAGTCGGTGGAAGAAACGCCTTTCGGCCATGTTAAAAGAGTTGACTTTGCATACACAAAACATAGATCTGAGCAGAGTTGGGTAACGAGAAAAAGACTCATTTACGTGTTGTTGTGACATTAAAAAACGTTTAGGGTCGTTGTAAGTACTCATAACTAAATACACACAACAAATGCTTGGGAATCTGCTGGTTTCGTGTACCTGAAAAAACAATATTATTTTTACTGTTATCACTATTATTGCGTGCATAGCGTTTTGTGTAAGTCTAAAAAAACTCATCTTCAGTCCTCCAATGGCGGAAGCGTAGCTCCACTGCAGCGTGCTGATGCGTCGAAGGATCAGCCAATTAGCTTCCACTTCTTATCAATGGAAGTTCTCTGTGTTACTGATGAACACTTGAGTCATGGAACGGTGACGGAGGGGAGCGGAGATTATCTGGAGGCTGTAAGCAAACACCCGTACTTCTCACTTGTTTTGTGTTTTAGTCTTGTTCAGTACTGCTCTGCTGTTTCTGTTCCTGCTCGTTTTTCTTTCCAGTTCCATTCCTTGACCCTCTAACCCACATAGGCTATGTGTTGATGTTTACTCTGTTTTGACTTGTACTGCAAAAGGCTGCTGCGAAAAACAGCAGAAAAAATGCATTTACCTGAAAAAACAAAGCATGCTTTTAGATGACAGTCATAATAAATGAACTGTACTAATTTACATTTCTTATGGATGCTTTCCCCTTTTTGTTTTCAAATGAATATAAAGTGAAATCAAATATTCTGTGGCCACATTTTACAACAAATTACAGTCTTCAATGACTTAATGTAAACTTTTTAGTGTTTCAGAGCCAAAAGGTTTGCATTTTACTGCAGGGTGGAATTTCTGTGTTTCATACGTTTGCTGGTAGCACAGGCATGCAGACTAACAACCTGTTATTTTGTCAAGATAACATTTTGAGCAACATATGACATAACAAAAGAAGCTGCACACAAACCTTTGGACAAACACATGAGTGGAGTTGCAAAAGCACAGATAGGCCAAGTGCAATACTTTACATTTTAGTCTCTTGTTAAGGTTTTAATTGTCTGTTTTTTTTTTCTGGTGTTTTATTTTGAAGGTTTGCTGTTCTACTGGCTATTCTGTTGTATTTGTCACCACACATAAAGCTAAGACCCAGGAGCTGATTTGTAAACACAAATTTAGCTAATGTGAAACCTGGAGCTTAAGAAATGGAAAATACACATTTTGCATATCAACACAATCTGACATCGCACAGACTTTGTACTCAGGAGCTGGCAGGTTAAAGACTGGCTAATGTTCTCAGCTGATCCTCGCCTGTGAATCGAGTTGGCTAATCATATATAGGGTTCACTATTTAAGCTGTTTGAACCTGCCCATATCTCCTGCACTGCTGCAAGTTGTTTTGCAACCCACTTCGACCCCATCCCTTGCTTTCATGCAATATTTAAATAAATAAATATCATATTGGTATCTTTCTACCTGCCTACAACAGAGCCATAACAACACATATAAATTACTTCAGGTAGAAATGACAGTCCCATACTAAAAATATACAAAAGTTTTAACTTAAA
>NW_005187455.1:3192752-3194026 GCF_000239375.1 Pundamilia nyererei
AAAAAAAAGTGACCTGTATAGTTTACAGCATGTGCTGGGAGGAAGACGTTTGGTGAAGTGTTGTGTTTTTCCATGTAATTACGAACATGTTCTTTATAATACTCAGTATTTCCCAACCACCCCAGCTCACGCAGGACATAATGTCACTTGCCATATATCTCAATAGATAATATAATCTTTCAACCCTGTGAGGTCACCCCTATAGTTTACATTTGATTTTGAAACCGTAGATTTTCCTGGGGGGAAAAAATATGTTTTGTTGTTTTGTTTTTTAACACCTAACAGGATGTTAGAGAAAACGTCTTAGCTTGTAAAATTGAAGAACAAAGCCATTCATCCTCTAGTTTGTTTCTCTGCCTGAAATAAAAGCTAACATTGCTAAAGCTTTTGTAGTACTGGCAAACAAAGTACAAGAAATGAAAAAGTGTGTAATGATGAAAATAATAATGCATCGAATTCTGTTTTAATGTGAATTTTATCAAGGCGGTGAGTGATTTACAGCACTGTTCTTGTCTGAGGCTTCAAGAACAAGAAGTCCTGCCTGGTGTTAAGTAACAGACAGCAAGGGTGAATAAAAATACAGGTCATGGAGTGCAGAGCCCTCCAACTGTTTGATATAAATGCCTGTCATAACCTGATAAACATTATACTTGGTTGCCAAGTCTGACAGACTAGGATTTGGCAAGTATTAAATAGTCTAATTAATATTGCATTTGGCCCAAATCATCACCCAAAGTTAATATATACATGATATAGATAGTGGATGTAAGATCCCATCTTAAACTGACCTGAAGATACGGTGTTAGCCCAACTGACAGACTAATTATGTTTTATCTGTTCTTCGATATGAAGACTTTCTCTTTTCTTATTGACTTAATGTAATAAACCTCTTTGAAGTTGTTATTGAGGAAAGCTACTAATCCTATTATCATCAGTTTATTGCTTTATGTCACTCTTCCTTATTCATGTCACAAACAATCTCTCTGTATGCAGATGTGTCTCCATGTTCTTTGTTGAGTTTCAAATGCACTTTGAGAAGGATTACTCCAACACGGCCTGGATCCACAGCCTGATAGACTCCACCACTATGCTTTGTGGTAAGATGATCATTTGCACCAGTTATCAAAAGCACTTCAAAGGCTAACAGTGTATATTGGGCGATCGTGGCTCAAGAGTCGGGAGTTCGCCTTGTAATCGGAAGGTTGCCGGTTCGAGCCGGACAGTCTCGGTCGTTGTGTCCTACACTTCACCCGTTGCCTACTGGTGGTGGTCAG
>NW_005187455.1:3195794-3207479 GCF_000239375.1 Pundamilia nyererei
AATCGCAAAAATAATCGGTGACTAGTCGACTATCAAAATAGTCGTTTGTGGCAGCCCCATAGTGAATGAAACAAAAGGTGGCCAAAGAAGAACTTCAAAAGTCCTTCAAGAAGCCTGGAGAACTATTCTTGAAGATTACTTAAAAGAAATGACAAGAAAGCTTGCCTAAGAGAGTTCAGAATGTGTTGTACATATTCTGCTACTTATATACTGCATTTCCACACATGTCTGTACATTTGATGTGTGGCTCAAGACTTTGACACAGTACTGTACAAACATCTATATACAAAGACACAAGCTACTTTTGACTGGTCGCTACAGCGGGTAGCTACACATGTTTGATTTGGCACATTTTTACTACAGATGGCCTTCAAAGGGTTTGTGGGTTAAACCATTTAACAGAAAGATACCACCGACAGAACCTCAGGGAGCCTCGACCTATATTGTGACCACTTGAAGGGAAAGGGAAACAGTTTTTTTCCCTTGTTAAAAAGGAGAAAAAAACAGAAGCATTTTTACAGGGGAAAATATAATGATATGAGCCGTGAACATTAATGATGATCTTACTGTGGAGTTTAAATATTGTTATACCAAGTTGCTTTGGGGAAAATATTTGCTAAGTAAATAGCAGATTGTAGAATGGCACATATGAGAGCTTCTGATGAGATTTGGCAACATATGGCAGATCTCCCAAACTACAAAAACCCTTTATTCATTCTCTGCAGGTCTTGGCTTTGCTCTCAGCTACACACCAGCCATAGCGATGGTTGGGAAGTACTTCAGTGAGAGGAAAGCTCTGGCTTATGGCATTGCTCTGTCTGGTAGTGACATCTTTACTTGTCTTCATTTTTCTTTCTTTTCACTGATACTTTATTTTTCTCACCTCACCTGTTCATTCTTCCTTTCACCGTTTCCACCTGTATGTATTTACTGTGTTCCTCTGTGCTTTTTTCAGTCTGCTTTTAAGTTCCTCATCCCATATTCCCCCTTCACTCTTTTCGTGTTTTATTTCATTCCATCAAATCCAATGTTACCTCATCTTTAGGCAGTGGCATTGGGACCTTCCTCCTGGCTCCTGCAGTGCAGCTCCTTATAGAGTATTATTCCTGGAGAGGAGCGCTGCTCATTCTTGGAGCATTTGTGTCCAACTTGTGTGTCTGTGGTGCCCTGATGAGGCCGCTGGAACCAAGAGGAAGTCAAAGGTAAGTTCTTGGGTATTTTGGTGTATTTTACTTGGATATGAAAGAAATATGTTGCCAAAGTAAAACTACTGACAGGTAAAATGGATAACATTATTCATCTCATTACAATGAAATGTTCTACTGGTAAATGTTACCCAAATGGCAGCTCATGACGCAAAAACTGCTCAAAGAGCCACAGTTGTTTACCCCCAAATTCCAAATATCCCAATTCGATTAACTACCTACAGGATACACTAGGAAAAAAACCTGATCCATCTTGCCACAGATTTAAAAGATCACCTAATCCTTAAAAAATTGAAATCTAATCATTTTCTTATCTTTCTCACTCCATCTGAAGGAAATGGGAGAGCAAGCTGACAAAATTTGGGAAAAACTGCATGAAGACAGTGCTGGATTTTAAAGTCCCTGAACAAATATCTGCTGATTGTATCCAAGTGGACCACAAGCAGCTGGATGTAAAGAACTTAAAGGGTCCTCAGGGGCTCCTCATACCAAACAGAACATTGAAAAACTTTGGACTTGAAAAGGGCAAACTAGGTAACATAGCATTTCTTCCAACCCTGGAGCCATCTGATCGGAAGTTAATAGATCTGAAGATAGGGAAATGCTTTTTATTTAGCAACTCACTAACAGACACAATGCTAGGCAACATTGAATTCTCAGATCTTAAGCTACCCAACACGACCGAGGACTTGATATTGGTGGAAAGCATTAGCTTGAGCAAAAACTTGGCAGACATGGATGGAAAGATAGAAGACTCAAAATTTAATGAAGCCAGACAAAATGACAATAATCCTTTAGTAAACCCTTCATCCAGAGGTCAGTGCTTTTGTTTCGAGTCCAGGGAGGAGTTTGGCTTCCTTTTGATACCCAGCTTCCTGATTTTGTCCATGTCATTCCTGTTTATGGCGTATGGTTGCAGCCCTCCAATAGTTTACCTGGTTCCTTATGCCCTCAGTTTGGGGGTGCAGCCTCAGCATGCTGCTTTACTCATGTCTGTATTTGGAGTCTGTGGAATTGTTGGCAATATCACATTTGGATGGATCACAGATAGGGGGTAAGTATTAACCTGGAGTGTATTTTTGTTAGTTAATAATTAGTTTGTTGTATTAAATTCAAAGTTCAGTGGTGATGGATTTCATTCGTTCTAGGTGTGTTAGGAGGTTTCGCATGCTGAGCTACACGGTGGCGATGGCCATGGAAGGCCTCTGCTGTATGTTCATGCCTTTCCTTAGCTCCTTCTCCCTTCTCGTGCCTTTTTCCATACTCTATGGGTACTTTGATGGTGCATATGTAGCACTAATACCAGTGGTGACTTCTGACACTGTGGGCTCCACCTATCTCACCTCAGCTTTGGGTGTGGTTTACTTCCTTCATGCCATACCCTACCTGCTCAGCCCTCCCATTGGAGGTAAGGATTCATGAATATACTACAGCAGAGTTAAAAGTCAAACTTTGTTTGTTCATCCTAATTATTCCCCCATGCATGTTCTAGCCTCTATACCAACCTTTTTAGGTCTTTTTTGCCTTCTAGAATCTGCTGTTTGCAAAGAACGAGCAGCTCTCTCCACTTGTTTTTGTTTCATAAGCCATAAGGCACCACCTAATTTTCATTCTTCATGCTTTTACATCCATATTTTCAGAAATAACTGTGCAGAAGTTTGTGCATAAACTCTGTAAAACAATGCCATTTTGGAGGAAAATAAGTCCTACTTTAAAATATGGATTTAAAAAAAATGTGTTTATCTTTTTTCTTTCCTATTTCTCCAGGTTGGTTAGTTGATCGGACGGGAAACTATGCAGCAACTTTCTTCCTCAGTGGGGCTTCCTTTATCTTCAGCTCTGCAGTCCTAGCAGCAGCCATGTTAGTCAGACACTGCCAGAGGTCCAAGTTGAACTCAGCTGCACATTTAAACCCCAGTCACACGGCCGCTGCAGCTCTGCAGAGCATCCTATGACATGTCAACCTTGCTTCTTATTCACTGTCTGCACAGGTGCCGCTGGTCTGTGGATGTACTAAGATAATAATAATGAGTGACTGGGCTAAAGATCAAGAAGCAAGTGGCCAGGAAGGAAAAAACATAGAGTTTTAGTTATTTCACAGTGACATTTTCCTGTTTGTTTGTTTTTTTGTTTGTTGTTGTTTTGTTTTTTTAATGACTGGATAAATATTTTCTATAGTAATTAACAGTATAGTCTACTAACTGTCTGAAGTAATTTTGCTTTTTAAAAGATGATACTTGAGAAGTGCCTTCCAACATAATTTAAAAATGAAAGTTCCTCATGTCTCTTTATTTCTGTTTTTATATTGAAGACCCGCTGAATGTGAAAATGTAAGCTAATCCTAATTGTTGTTGTTGTTGTTGTTGTTTTTTTTTTTGTGATTCTACAACTTCACCTCCAAAAAATGTTGGCACGCTGTGAAAAATGTGAATAAAACAGGATTGCATTCATTTGCAACCCACATTTCATTCACAATAGAAAATAGAAAACATATCAAATGTTTAAAGTGACACATTTTACTGTTTCATGAAAAATAGCTCCTTACATTCAATTTGAAGACACAAAAAAATTGTGAAGACTTTAAATACTTGATGTCATATCTTTTCGAATCTGGAAAAATGTCTGTGCTCAAAGCACAAGGCCACAAACCAGTATTGGATGTCTGTTGTATTTAGGCTCTGAGACAGCACTGCATTGCAAACAGGCATGATTCTGGCATAGAAATCACTACATGGGGTCAGGAAAACTTACAGAAATCATTGTCTGTGAGCACAGTTCACTTTGGCATCCACAAATAGAGGTTAAATATCATGAAATGAAAAGTAGAGTCCAGAAAAACTGCTGTCATCTCTGGGTCAAAACTCATTTAAAATTCACTTAAGCAAATGGAAGCCTGTTCTGTGGTCAGATTCATCAAAATTTGAAATGTATATTTTTTGGAAACCATGAATGCTGCCTCCTCTGAACAGAAGAAGACTGGGACCATCCGGCTAGCTGCCAGCACTCAATTCAAAAACCAGTCCAGTGTCTATAATGGCCATTTGCAATATAGAAAGACACCATCAAGCTTGAAAGGTATGTGCAGATTTTAGAGCATATTGTCCTATCCAGGTGCTGTTATTTCACCTCATCTTTAGGCAGTATTTTCTGCATATTTCAGCAAGACAATGTTAAACTGCATACTCCAGTTATTAGAACAGCATAGCTTCTCAGTAGAAAAGTCAGGGTGCTGAATTTCCCTACTTCAATTCAGCCCTTTTACCGACTAAAAAGATTTGGAGCATAAAGAAATGAAAAAGACTTTATTTATACAGCATCAAATCACAACAACTGTCACCAAGGCGCTTTATATTGTAAGGGAAAGACCTTAGAATACTACATTCAGAGAAAAATGCATCAATCATATGACCCCCTATGAGCAAGCACTTTGGCGACAGTGGGAATGAAAAACTTGCTTTTAACAGGAAGAAACCTCTGACAGAATCAGGCTCAGGGAGGGGCGGCCGTCTGCTGCGACGGTTGGGGTGACAACACTGCTCTCCTAGAAGTCGAGCAACAGCTCAATTCACAGACATTTTTCGATTAATGTTAAAACACGAGGGCAAGCTACACAGTGGTAAGCACAGCCCAGTCTCAACTTACTTGAGACACATTGCTGCCATCAAAATTAGCAAATTTTTTTTAAATGATGCATCATATTGATATGTAAAAAAATTTTAAATGTTCTGTTGTGAATAAAAAACGGGTTCACTGCATTCTGTTTCTATTTGCAATTTACGCAGCATCCAAACTTTTCTTGGAAAATGACATCAAGGTTAAGGGGGTTGTTTTTAGCCACCAGGGGGCAGTAGGCCCATGTGTGCACTGTTCACCCTCCGTCACTAAATCATTTATTGCATTTCAAAAAGTTCATTCAAAACAGATGTTCTTGCAGAGACTGCTTATTGATGTGGGGAAGTGTAAATTCAGCTTGAGGAAACCAAAACAACAAAGCAAAATAAATGAAAGTTTACAACCGAAATTCCCTTGTCACCAACAATTGTGAAGTCTATGCTGTTTTAGAATGAATCTAAACTAGGACCGTATTTGTGCTGAATGTGCATTGTTTGATCCCTTTATTGGAAAAATAAAGAATATAGAATAGCTATCTTTACAAAAGTGGAAGTCAAATTTAATGTTAGTACAAACTGTAAAAATGGTGACAATTTAAACAGGTTTAAATTTGGACCTTTATGTGTAATAAATAATTCTGTGTGAAAGCAAAATGTCCAGTTAGGGCTTTTGTGAATCATCTGAACGCTGGACATACACTGAATTTGTTTATGATTTGTGGTGTGTTATCTATGGATTTAGAAATGTGCATCGTGTGAGTTGGTGCCTGTGCATTCAGGTGTGTGTTTGTTGGTAGGGGTGGTGTGGGGTGGGGGATGTTCACTAAAGAGAACATCCCGTTCTGGGTGTATCCGCCCACACACGGGGAGCCCTGCATTGTTCCGCTGCTGAAACCACCATTTGTGTGTGTGTGTGTGTCTGTGTGTGTGTGTGTCTGCTGGGTATTTTTTCTTCTTCTTTCTTTTCTGCATTCTGAACAGTGACGTTTGTGTGTCTGTCTGTGTGTATTTACCTATCACACAGTAAATGCATGTGTCTGGCTTTTTAAAAAATTATCAGCACCCTAATATCTTCAGTTATTCTTTGTCATTTTTGTGTTTGTTAAGCCAGAACCAAGTCGTCACACAGAAATGACAATAAATTAAGCATTTTTAACGACAAAATACTACACAACTATACTTTTAGATCAAAGGAAAACATCAGTTTATCAATCAATTATATCAGTATCCGTCAAAAAAAGAATGCCGTCCATAAAAGTATTTTACCTCTACATTTTCACAATGAGCCCACCCGAAACCTTGGCTGATTGTGACCTACATTGTGACCTGTTTCCACACCTTGGCAGTGTGATTAGGTAGAGGATCATTAGGGGGTCTATTATCCCTCTGGGGGGGGGACACTCCCACAGGGCTTAAATCTGGGACTCTCCACCATTAGACCCTAGAACTGAAAAAGCTTCTCGGATGAGAAGTGAAACATCTTCAAACAACTTAAAGAAGTCCAGCACTTTTCTTTCTGAGCTCCTTAGACCTCTACTTGCAACATAGTTTGTGTTGATCTGTCACAAACATCTTTTAACCTTCAGTGTGTGAATGGGTGGATGACTGGATGTGTAAAGCGCTTAGGGGTCCTTAGGGACTAGTAAAGCATTATACAAATACAGGCCATTTACCATTTACCGAGATGACTTCATACGATGCAGTGTGCTGTGAAAAACGATTGATAGCACCCAGTCTAGAAAAGGGTGAGCTATTCAACAAAGGTTGTTGTGGTCTGTCTGTAGCTGTATACAGACGTGTGATGTTTTCTGTGAAGCTAGAAATCTGATAAGGTAGTTCTGTTTCCAGTAAGCAGTTTTGTGTTAAACTATGCTGTAATCCAAAATATATAGTTGCATACATTAGGTGCTCATGAAGGTGATCCACTGCATTTGGCTATATGGTTATAGTTTCTCTCTTTTAGTCTGAAGTGTGTGAAACAGAATCCACCTCATTGATTCACTTGTTTTTTAAAGCAGCTGGTGAATGTTGTTAGTAGCACACAATTGCTGTCAGATAAATGGTGGCATAAAAAATACACAAGTTCTTACTTGTGTAATTGTTTTGTTAAGTAAGAATGCTAAAGTAAAATACAGATACCTCAAATCTGTAACTGGGTACATGACTTCTGTTAGATCATCTGAAAGCCTTTACAGGTGGCCTTGGTGATTAAACCTTGTGTGTGTGTGTGTTTGTTTGTGTGTGCGTGTGTGTGTGTGTGTGTACTTTTTAGTTAGAAGTTTCCAATGTGTAGGTGGATGCGTGGGAGGCAAGCAGAGGAGGGGTTTCCTCTGAGGTTGGCATCCCCGAAGACACCAAAAAAAAAGAGAAAAAATACAGAAAAAAGGACTTCCCCTGTAATAACTCAAACACACACACACACACACACACACACACACACACACACACACACACACACACACACACACACACACACACACACACACACACATTTCTCCTTCCTGTTTCATGTTCATGCTTGCATAAATTTAACTGATTAGGCCCACATTAGAACTCTTCATACATTTGCCTGGTTGCTTGTACAAGAGTTTTTTTTAGTCTCATTGCATTAGCAGATTTTCACGTATTAAATATAACACATTTGTTATGTCATCATGATATTCTTTCTTCTTAATGTACTTCTTACGTTTGCTCCAGGATTCAATTAGATTACTAATCCACATGAGTGGGCAAAAACCATAATGATGTTTCAAAGTGTCCTTTGATACTTTCTTTGATATTCTGGGAGAATTTCAGAATATTAAAGAACAAGTCCTCTGCAATACATTCAAGCACTTTTCAACTTGTCCTTTAATGTGTTTTTCTCTTGTTTTGCATATATTCTTCTTGTTTGTTATTGATTCCTGGTGTCTTACTATTTATATTTTTTGCACTGTTGATGTGGAGCAACCACAACTTTATTGTACATGTTTAATGACAATAAAGGGCTATTCTATTCTAATTTGCAACCATCCCCATTAATGTTATGCTGCTTTGACCCCTGCAAGTAATACAACTGTGGCTGGCTGTGGAGAAGCTTATCTTTCTTGCAGATATTTAAACCAGTGTCTGCTTAATATTTCATTCCAAGAACTCAGTGTGGGTTGTGGCTAACAGAAACCAATATCACACGTTCACAGGAGGCCAGCACATGCAGATTTACTGGGTGCTTACTTACTGCTTTACTGCCTTAAAACAAGATTTTACCTTAGGATTGATCTGCCTTTAAATTCAATAAAGTGAATTATTGTAATTTAGATTTAAATAATATCTTTTTGCTGTTTTAAAGACCGATACTGTCTAACTACAGAACAGCACTGCTGCTGTGCATGGGGAGAGGTGATGTCACACATACGCACACATAGACAGCACCTGCGTTGTTGGTTTACACTAGATTCACTCTCTGATAAACTTTTGTCATGCAGCAGCCAGGTGCATAATGCCACTGTATGTCTCTGTGTGTGTGTGTGCTTTACCACATCACTCACACACACTTCTCTGTGGGAAGACAAACACTGTGAAAAAACAGAAGATGCTCCTGAGGAAACACAGGTGAGAAGGACAAATGTAGACACGCATGCATGCAGACAGATACTGTATGTTCCCTCAGTTGTCATGTTTACTCTGGAATAGCAACCCGGCTTGGTTATTTTGTAACATTCTGTCTGCCATGTTTGCTCTGAAATAGTGACCTATCCACTGTGTGCCTTGTCTCTTAACCATAGTTAGCTGAGATAGGGTTTAGCCCACGTGGAAAGGGTTTAAAAATATGCATGTATGACATGATCATTTTTCATTAGATGTCTTCATCTTTATTTTCATATTGTTTTGTGTTAGGGTTAAACTTTTAATGCAATCTTTCTGTTTCTAGTCCTGTGGCTGGCTGTTTGTGTTTGTTTTGTTTGTGGCCTCAGGTCTCGGGTGTTTTTGGAGGGTTTGGTTCACAGGGTTGTGTTTTATGTGCTTTTGCAGATAAAATGCTCTTGGTTGGCTTCCTCGGCTGTGGTACAGCAATTTTTTCCTTTGCTATTTGTTGTAATTTTAACTGTGACTGATCTGTCCTCTTCACTGAAGTCCCTGTATTTGGATTCACGTTTGCTACAGATGTTAAAGGCACCAGTGTGCATAATATGTCCTTATATAAGATAATCCAGCATGTAGGAAACTATCTAGTCCTCATTTAATGCAGTGTCTGCATATTTATTAATTGTATGCATGTATGTTTTAAAATATGATTGCATACCACCTGAACTGATAACAAGCCGGATAAACCTTTTCCTCTTCAGTTCAGAGGACGTGGCAACAGTTCTCCACTTTGCCTCAATCCATTTTATGCTGCTGAGAAGACGGCGTTTTTGGATTGATTTCACATATGGATTTTAACCTGCATTTGTGAATGGTACAATGAACTGTGATTTCTGGAAGTTGTCCTGAGCCCATGCAGTGATTTCCATATCAAAATCATGCCTGTTTTTAATGCAGTGGCGCCCGAGGGACCGAAGATTGATTTTCGGCTTTCTCCGTGCACACAGAGATTTCTCCACAGTCAAGGAATCTTTTGATGATATTATGTGCTGTAGATGTTGAGATATTCGTTCATTTTATTCAGGACCATAATTCTGTATTTGTTCCACAATTTGTGGATGTAGCTTTTTGCAGAGTGGTGAGCCGCTGCCCATCTTTTCTTCAAAGAAACTCTGCCTTAGTAAAATGCTCTGTCATGCTGCTGACTCATTGCCAATTCCAGATCTAATGACTTGCAAAGTTCCTCCAGAAGTTTCATGCCAATATTTCTGACACACATATTTGTTTAGATGTTACACAGCATTCTAACGTTTTTGGAACTGGGATTACAATAATAAGGCTTTCTCTTTAGAGCATTGTAAATAATCAAAGTTTTCTTGGACTCATGTTTCAGAAGTTGCTATTTCTCACTATAAATAACTACATATATCATTTCTGTAATATTTGGAATATAAATGTACTTCTTAACATGCATATTTTGGCTGAGGACTAGCTTAGAAAAGATATGGCTGGACTTTACTCTCTTTGCCTTTTAAAATAGGATTTTAACAAGCCAGAACTCTAAACGGAACTCTTTGTCCTTATGTGCAGCAGGCCACTCTTCACATTCAGTCACAAGGCTTCAGCTCCACTCAACATTTGAAAGCAACTTTTGTCAACTGCTGAAGCCAGAATGCATTAAGTGACCTCTCCCAGTGCAGAAAATCAGATTTTCCTTGCTCTGATGACAAGCAAGAAATTCAGCAGGCTCACTTAGGGTGATGGCTGATCTGTGGAGACATGGCCTTGTAATTATATTAACCCATCACTTTGTACATCTCACTAAAAACCACATAAGACATGCAACTTGCATTTTCAGACCAAATTACAGAACCAGAAAGATGCTTGTTTCTGTAAACAAAAACAGCAGATCTTCATGGGCAGTCCTAAAACAGTTCTCATCAATCCAAGGATAAGGAACAAGCAGATGTGACCTGCTCTTCTGCTGCTTTTTGAGTCGACATCAGGGACTGAGTTGTGGTTCATATAGGGCTACTAACACATTGAATAATGATTAAGGTAAAGCTCCACGGAGTGAATAGCTACTGACTCGCTTTCAACCAAGTAACTAAATATATATAATAATAATAATGGATTGGATTTATATAGCGCTTTTCAAGGCACCCAAAGCGCTTTACAATGCCACTATTCATTCACTCTCGCATTCACACACTGGTGGAATGGTGGAATATATACTACATGCACTGTATATACACTCGTCGACCACTTCATTAGCCACACCTGTTCAGCTGCTCGTTAACACAATCACATAGCAGCAACTCTGAGCATTTAAGCTTGTAGACATTGGTCAATATGACCTGCCCTAATTCAAACCAAGCATAAGAATGGGGAAGAAATGTGATTTAATTGTATTTGGTGCCAGCCAGGCTGATCTGAGTATTTCAGAAACTGCTGATCTGGGTTTTCCCTACACAACCATGTTTACAGGCAATGGGTGGAAAAAAGATAATATCCAGTGAGTGGTAGTTCTTGCTGGAGGAAAATTGTCAAACTGCTTAAGGCTGTTAGGAAGACAACAGAAACTCATCTCAACTCATCTTTGAATGCATAACACGTGCACATCATACTCCAAAGCAGATGAGTTAGAGCAGCAGAAAACAACCCCGGGTGCCACCCCTGTCAACTAAGTACAGGAGACTGGTTACAATTTACATGTACTCCCCAAAATTGGTCATTGGAACATTGGAAAGACATTGTCTCAGTCTCAATTTCTCTTCCGCAACATTTGTTGCAAGGGTCAAAATTAGGTGCCATCCCACCTTCTATCAACATTTCAGGCTGCTGGTGATGTAATTATGTGGGGAACAGTTTTTTCCCCTTTGTAACAGCTAGCCATCATGTCAGTTCCTTTATGACTTCAGTGTACCCATCTTGTGATGGCTGCTTCCTGCAGGATAATGTTCCTTGTCACAAAGCTCAGATCATCTGAACATGACAGTAAGTTCACTGTACTCAAATGGCCTCCTCAGTTACTAGATCTCAATCCAACAGAGCCCTTTTGGGATGTGGTGGAATGGGAGATTAATTTCATGGATGTAAAGCCGACAAATCTGCAGCAACTGTGTGATGTTATCATGTTGAATTCCTGATGAATGTTTCCAGCACCTTGTTGAATCTGTGCCACCTAGAATTAAAGCAATTCTGAAGGATAAAGATGGTCCAAGTGGTTGGTGAGGGTAGCATACCATTATAGTGATCATTTAATGAAGTTTTAAAGTCTCTCTCTCTCTCTCTCTCTCTCTCTC
>NW_005187455.1:3207499-3214005 GCF_000239375.1 Pundamilia nyererei
ACACACACACACACACACACACACACACACACACACACACACACACACACAGAATAGTCTAAATGGCTAAAAGCAAATGATTTAACCATAATTCTCTCCCCAAACTCACCATCAGTTCCTTGCTTCGAATCTCAGTGATTTACCATCTGAGAAACTCTCAAATACTCTAAAAGAGAGTGTTTATTATTTTTGGCCCTATTTTGTTGAATTTTCAACAAATAATATGGATTTGAAGATCTAATGCTTTTCAATGTAGAGAGCACTGGGGATCTAAATAAATAAATTGCACTTAATAACCTTTGAGAGGCGCTGTTTATTTAGTTTAGTGTGCTTGTGTGCTGTAACATGACACCTTACTGAATTGTGTTGCCAAATTTACAAACTAGAATGTGTGATCTGTGAGCGGGAACAATGGCTGCTACTACTACTACTACTGCAGTTGAATGTACCACAACTAGTGGCTTAGACACCGTCACATGATATTAATGAAACATAGAGGGGAAAAAAGTGGACAGACTTGCTTAAGATGTGACTCTTCATGGTGTCAAGTGTTCCTGGAGCTGAAGTATACACACAAACACGTATAAAGAGCTGGTAATACTTAAGTTGGTGAACAGCCAGTGTGATACTGCTGGCTACTGATTGTTCGACTAGTTTGTGTGGATTTGGATTGTAGAACTGATGCACTATTAATCTGTAAAAATTAGAATGTGATGTTCAAAATGTCAGAATTTTGTCAGCCAGCTTGACACACACATTAAAGCATGATGCTATTATCTCCCATGCCAGTATCAGTGGTAGTCATGTGTTTCTTTTACCTAAAATTTTGGCGGGGTGTGCAGTAGACACAAAGTTAGATTGTGATTAACTTTATGCACACTGCTTCAGGCGGTCGAGGTAAAGTAAACCACACTTTTTCACACCCCAAAGGCTATAATCTTTCCAGTCCCCTTTCTTTACCCTCCCACACAAAAATGCGCACACCTTTAGAGAGTTGCAAGAGGTTAAAAGAGAAGAGGAAATAAAGAATAAGGAGAGCGCTGATGAGAGTGACAGAGACAGAAAGAGACAAAGAGAGGCAGAGATAGCGAGTAAAAAAAGGGATTTGCGTCTAAATTTTAAAAACCTCACAGCGTGCAAGCAACAACACAGATGAAAAACAAACAAGGTTAGAAAAGAGACACAAAAAGAAAAGTTAAAGGTGTGCTGCTTTGTTGTGGGAGATTTCTCTGCCTTGCCGGTTGTTGCCGATTCTCACCTGCTGTTTTATGTTCACCACAAGAGTTTTGATTACAGTATTGCAGTCTTACAGACTCAACTCAACTCAAATTAAAACTTACAAGGCATACAGTGAAGAAGGTTTTACCTGAATGCTTGTGTTAATCTTTAATTACAACTAACACTACACAGTATTTTTTGCCATAATGTATATTTATGTATTTAATATTTTGTACATAATTTGTCCTATTTTACTCTTTGCTGTCTGCTGTTTAATCTTCAAAAGACGCAGATGGGCAGACCCACCTGCTGAGTGGTTATCACACATAATACAAGTATACATACAAAGTTCTGCGTCTCCTTGGATGATCTAAGGATGTGATACAAGCTAGCCTGGATAATAGTATGATTATGTTCAGAATCAACAAAAAAATAAAGCAATAGATCTTACAGAATATTTATGAAAAAATAATCTTATTATTCCCATTTTGCAAATCTTGCATTGGAAAGCATTTTTATGAGTCTCAAAGGAAGTAAATAAAGATATAAGTCATCTAGAACGGCTATTTTTGTATTACGTATGGATAACAGAGTATAGATGACAGTTGTTCCATCCATGTGTCATCCCAGAGTCATCCCATTATGTGCTCACGGGCGAGCGTTATCTCTGTCGACATGTCGGGATTTTCCAAGTGTAGCATGAGCAGGTTTTACTCTTTGCAGCAATAGCTCTCCAGCGCAGGGATACTGGTTTCTGGATGGTGTCGTTCAAGTCGATACAGCTGTCTTTCTGCCGCTTCTTTAGTCTTTAGTCCATTTTCCTCGTTTGTGCATCCACCATCAAACTAAAACGTCAGCTTGATTCAGACAAACAAACATACAGCAACCAAAAAGTCAACTCACATAAATTTGGGGCCAAATTCAAAACTGAATACCATCCATGTAAAGTCACGTGTCTTGGAAAGCTTACATGAGTTGACACTTTGCTGCAACTCAATTGCAGTAATCTCTACAATGGAGGTGGTGAGAACAACATTAGCATGAACCACAAAGCCACAATAGCCACATTAATGGGAAATACACCAGGAAGAAATGAATAGAAATGATCCGTTAAGACTAACGTTTAAGTAAACAAACAAACAAACAAATTGACATTCTTTCAGATTTTAAAATAATGTAAATTCAACTCCCTCTTTAGACATCTGATCTCTTCTGATGAGCATGTTGGTATTTTAGTTGCTCTAATTTCTACAAAGACAACACTGTGTTTGCCTTGGCTGTTTAATGGTGTGTGATGTTACTGCATGTCTGTTTCACATTACAATATTCATGTGTCAATGTCAGTGTCACTGTGCTTTGGATTCTTTCATTTTTAGTGCATAATCTTTGCATTATTGAATATTGCATGTGTGCATGTCTGTGTGAAACCAGTTTTCCACTCATCTTCTGTCTCAAAGGCTTGTAGAGGAAACAATGAGTTTTCATTTTGAGTCAGCCCACTGTTCTCAATGGAAACTTCACACACAATCACACACAAACAAAGAGATATGGTATATGATGGAACATGCTGCTAACATGTGTGTATCTGTCTGGTTTGTTACCAATAAAACCCTGATATTTTGATATGAACAATACAAACAAGTAATAAGCATGCTAAAGAGTACTGGCTATATTATTCCACATTCAGAGTATGCTGTGTTGTCCTTAAACCTCAAACAAAAAACTTATTTCTTGCATATTGTGTTCCTTTGTACTAATCTGCCCATTTGCAAGCAAAATGAGGCATGTGAAGAGGAATCACATGCCTCACAACAGTTGCAGCAACCTGTATTGAAATTGACCTAACTTTCCATCAGCTTCATAGGAAGCTTTTCTCTTCTTCTCTCGTGCAGACACCATTAGAATTGAGGAAGACAGTTGTTTCATATATGTTCTTTTTACAGAGTATCAGTTCACAGCTTAATGCAGATTCATTGTTGGGCAGAGAGGTGTATCGGGGGAGATTCTTGTGTATTCCTGAGGCTTATTTTGTGGTTAACCAGTCAGCAGTACTTCAGAGGAGCAGGGAGATGTATTTTACTGCTCATACTGAGAGGATGTAGTGTTAGGGAGTGTCAGTACTTGGCTGATAACATTTCTGCAGGCCAGTGTTAGTTCGCAGCAAAGCTGCTGTAAATCAGTGACATGCAATGACATCTAATCCACTCACAATTTACGCAAAACAATTCCACATAACTGCAGACCATAATCATGATACAGAGAAAACATTTTGCTCATGTCCAGACTGGTTCTGTGGCTTGGACTGCAGCTCACTTGCACACTGCTTTTAATGAAATGCTAAAGCAATAAATGGAAATGGCATCTAGCAGTCAGGCTCACTACCTTTTGGCAAAACGGCAATGAGTTTCCTTTGATCGTAACAGTTTTTTCTAAGTCTGTCATTCATTGAAAGTCAAGATATGATACATTACTTGTGAGAAATCTATCATGACTTTGTGACTGCTTGCAAACTCAAATTGTGTTGCCTTCAGAAGAGTCCAGGTCTATTTAAGGGGAAGTCCACCTCATATTGAGTTATTGTTTCAGACGGTTAGCAATGGCCGTCATCTCCCCCTACACAAAAGCCAGCATTTTGGTTTTATGTCTTCTGCTTGTTAGAAATTACATTTGGTTTTTATTTTTCCTTTAATAAACCAAACTGCAGGTTCCCTGTTAAAAATATTACATCTCTTTCAAAAACTTTTGAGCATGCTTATTTTATTTATTTATGTATTTATGTCATAAAAATGCTAATATTATAAACATAAAATCGAATCGCAATTTTAGCTCCAATGTATTAACGTCACTGAAAATACAGAAACTTGCCTCTTATCTCACAATCTCATTAGTTTCCTAATAATAAAAACAAACAAACAACATTTTTAGTATTATAGCACAATGACATTGATATTTTTTGCTCTATACCCCAATGTGGGACTAAAATGACACCAGCCCTCTGCGGGGGGAAACACCGAGTGCATATTCTGTTTCTACTTCTTTCATCTAAATATGCATACCGTCTCAGAATATCACCTTTTGGGTTTTTAGGGGAGTTTGTGGTGGGTTTATTTTTCACATGTGCTGTGCACGTGTGCTGCACGAGACAGAAATTTTAAACACACACGTACACACACACACAGAGGAAAATTCAGGTAAGAAAATGTTATGAGGTCATGTTGTTGAAATTAGATGGCTCCAAGGTAGACCGCTTTGACATTTCAGCAATCCTTTCTTTGGCAACATGCTTTCGCATTATGTTTTGAAACTAAAACAAAAGCTTTTTTTGGTTGTTGGCATGTTAAATGCCATGTCTTTTTGTGCAAATAACTTTTACAGCAGTAAAAGGGGATGTGTGACTGATCTTTCACATGCAGGTGTATAATGTGTGCTTGCCCTTTTGTTACATTGCCTCATCTCAAAATTTCAAAATACCTGCTTTGAACAAGGCCTGTGGAATGAAATTGTGGTGTAGTGACAACGTGTATCTGGCACCAATTTACCACAAGAAGGCTAAAATGTTGCTAAAATGAAATTTTTGTAACATTTTTTTACTAACGTTATGCTGCTATCTGTATCTACACAAACCCATTTTAAGCCCTGACAAAAGTAATTTTTATTAACCAAACTCAGTGCTTAGAACAAACAAACATCCTGACACGATGAAACGAAAGACTGAAATGTGCATAGAGAGATGAGCTCAGAACATTTTTTTTCCAATTATTGGGTCAAATGTGATAACAGCACAAAGGTGTGTGTTTTTTCCACTCTTTGATTTGACCACATGTGGCAGTTAAGATACACAAACACAAACATACACAGGCACTGTAGAGACCATCTATTAGAGCAACCATGTCTATTTTTCCATTTCCTCTGTTCACACTAAGCTGTTGAGGTACCTCTCTAACCACGTGCTTTTCTTTTCCAAAAACAAAATTGACTTTCACCTCACAAAACGCAGCTCATTTTCTTTGTTTTGCACCTTTGTGTGAAGCTGTGCACGTGCACTGCTCAGCACCTGACGGTTTTAATAAATGTGCTTTTTGTTTGCTTTGCTGCTTCGTAAACCCGCCGTGGCCCTTCAGATGCAACAGTCCCCAGGTTCAGCAACTGCTAAGGCAAAATTCGCCCACACAAAGTTGCAGCGTTAAAAACAGCCATGTTCAATATATATAAAATCAAAATAACCATACAAAACTTTGGTTGGAAAGATCTCATGCAAAATCACAGGGACAGACAAATTCAGCAGCTGAAGGACTCAAAATCAGTCAATTAAAATACTACTGCAAATACTTCAAAGGTCAGCCTGGAGGCCACAAAAGGAAGCAACAAAGCCATCAGCTTGAACTTGAAGTTTGTAGAATTCACGTCATGGAATAGTAAATGTTCGCATTTATATTTAATCCACTCAACGCAGATTTTACTCAAGGACCCCTTTGCTATATTAATGTTTAACTTGACCTAAGGTTTACTTAGCAGGAGTTCAGTTAAAAACTGTTAAACTACATGTAGATATGTAGTAAAATATAGGAAGTAGATATGATAAATATATACACTAGTGTTTATGGGTATGCAGTGTGAGTAAAACATGGTCTTTATGATGGCTAACAGTGAGCTGGATTGATAAAAAAAAAAAAAAGACCATATCTGAAATGAACCACTTTGCATGTGCACATCATGAATCTGAAAAAAGCACTAAGATTCTTTGATATTTTGATTTCGACGGTTTCTCTCTGACTTTTCCCTGCAGTCCATGTTGTTGTTGCACTTCTCTTTCAATACCATGAGGGTTCTTTAAAGCTAAGAATTACAGCATGTGTTTAACAATCAAACCAACATGTTGCTTTGAATGTATGTTATTAGTATAAAATCCACTTTGTTGTTGAATGTGAGGAACTGGTAATTTCCCCCAGTCAGCGTCTTTCTGTCTTTTTTCTACTTCTGCCGCAAGAAAAGAAGCTTAATTTTTTAATTGTATTACAAATAACACATGCAACACTTCTGACAGGATAGTTACAAGAATTACAGAGGCATTTTTTATGTTGCTTCTTGTTGGGCATTTTGTGTTCTTTCATTGTATTTTAGAATGGTTCATTCCTTTAATGGAGGCACAGAACACTTGAACGTATGCTGCCCATCAGTTTACATCTTTGTGGCGTACTAAAAGTGCAAATTTCAGCAGAAATTGCAAACCAGTATTTCTGTTGGTCTTTTATCTGTTAGCCTTTGAGGTTTGTTTGGTGTGTCATGGC
>NW_005187455.1:3214516-3218553 GCF_000239375.1 Pundamilia nyererei
CCCAAGACAAGATGCGTAGATGTATGATCTTAAGCTGCCTCGACTGGATCTAGATTCTTTTGCGTGTTAGTGCATTTTGGGGAATAATTGAACCCTAAATCTTTAAAAGTAAATATGAGTGTAGCAAAGTTTTAAAACATTTTAATTGATTTTGTTCTATTTTTATGGCTTGCTTGTTTATTTATTTATTTATTTATTTTTAATCAACATTTTCTGTGCTGGCATAGATTTACCAAATGAACTGGACCATTGAGACGAGACAGTACAGAAGACTCACTATTTGGATATGTTTGAAAACATATTTGGATGAGCTAGTGGACAGACATGATTAGTCCACCAACATACTACGAGCATACTGAGGTGAGCCTAGAATTTCATTCACCAAAAATGGATCACAGATTCTTTAAACACAGTCTTATGTGGCGTTAAACAGAAGACTGCATAATCACTGCACATGAACAAAACCTCAGGAATGCACCAACACCACAAAGTCTTCTGTATCAGCATTTACCCGTCATTCGAAGTGGCCACACCCCTAATTTTAAGCTTTACTTTCATTTAAAAGGCTGAATTAAGAAAAAAAACATACCTTTTTCACTAATCTTTTTCAGCAGACAGGATGGAGGCTACTGGATCACCTGGTATCTGATTATAATCTAAATTTAAACAGATGTCATGGGCAATCACCACAAGTACATGAGCTGGATTCAGATGTTGCATGTGTTTTTTTATATATATATAAAATGATCTACTGTGCAAGTGCAGGGTATTATATTACTAATGTAACAGCCTCTCAACCTTTATGTACCAATTTAAAAGTATCTCTGTAGCATTGTTTGTTTTTTGTATTTATCTTTAAAGACTTATTAACAGAATTATGGGGAAAAAATGAACCCTTTTACACAAAAATGCTTTGTGTGTCAGGCTGTAAACATTCTTGCTTCTGCTTTGATGCTAGTGATTTTCTCAAGAGTCTAATGGGACTGACTTGCTTTGGAGCCAGCCTCAAGTGGCCACTGGAAGAATTGCAGTTTCCCTTTTTTAGTTGTCCCTAAGACAACTAAATCCTGTTTGAGCAACAAATCTTAAAAGTTACATTATCGTGATATTTCGGAAAATATTCAGCTTCTATTAACAACTTACATTTTTCACATAAGCAAACACGCTGTTTGTTTAGTCTTTTTTGTAGGATAAAAGAAACAGTTCAGCCTCTTTCGCATAAAGTGCCCAACTCTTGATGTTCAGAAGTAAATAGTAAAAGTAAACTGTCCTTTTTTTCTTCTCTTTTCATCATTTTGATATAAGGTGAGTGTCCTGAGTTGCTTCTTTCACAGCGTGTCTTCATCTTGTCTTCCTCCTCTCACCCCAATTGGTCACCCGTCCTTGAGCCTGGTTCTGCTGGAGTTTTCATCCTGTTAAGAGGGAGTTTCTCCTTCCCACTTTCGCCAAAGTGCTTGCTCAGTGGGTGTCATATGATTATTGGGATTTTCTCTCTTTTCTTTGTATTATTGTATAACTGTTGTAGTGATTTAGAGTTATACAGATAAAAATGAACTGAAAAAACTAAAGTCCAGAGTACTTTGTTGCAAAGCTTAAATAGTTTCAATTGTTTTATGAACGGAAATCTTTTTCATTTTGAAATTTGGTAGAGCTCCACATCCTGTGCTGAATTTTCTGAGGTTAAACCTTGATTATTAACATGGACACATATTTGTGGATTTCCAGTGTAGAGTCCAGAAAAGCAATGTATTACACATTATTGGTATAGCATGTTAGTCAACTACTAACTGGAGAAAGTAGCTGCTTACAGTATATTTCTTTTACACTGTTTTCTTGTTAGTCTGAAAAATGAACTGAAACACATTATCTCTTAATGCAATGTGAGACAATATCCATCTTAGACTAAAGTCCCACATAAAAACACAAATTCCTATCCTAATGAGGACAATCTTTCTTTTGTTTTTTTATGTATGATCAGAAAGCTGACAGCTGAAAGCATAGCAGCCTTAATTCAAATCAATTTTATTTATATAGCGCCAAATCACAACAAAAGTCGCCTCAAGGCGCTTTATATTGTACAGTAGATACAGAGAAAAACCCAACAATCATATGACCATAAGAAACTTTAAAGTGATTCTGTTTTAGAAACACAAAGAGGCAGAAATGTTCTGCTCATCACTGCTTCTGTTACCTGATCAACATCAGGTTCTGGCTGCTGGACTTAGCTTTGAAATCACTCTAGGTTCTTGACTAGCTTTGTGTTAGCATGCTGTCTTTGCAAATGTTTGCAAAGAGCCGAAATTTTGTTAGCAGTGTAATAGTTGTTTATGTCCTGCATGAAATTTCCACTTCACCACTGCGCTCTTGTCCTTTTGGTGCAATAAAAACAAAAGTAATGTCCACGTCTTCACTCTTCAAAAGCTGTGTGGCTGTATTGCTCCACCATTTTCCTCCTCCCACACACTAACTGAAATTAGCTGATGATAGTGTAAGTGCTAGAATACGGCATGTCTGATGTTTTTTTTTTTCTTTCTATGTGCCCAGAGAACAGACAACAGAAGAAACTTTGTAATGCAGAAAGAATGAATAAAAGAATGTTCTTAAGAAATGCATTAGTACAGTAATGCGTTACAAACTGTGTTACTCAAAAAAGGGAATGTGACTACAGTAATGCGTTCCGTTGTAACATTACTTTACATTACAATATGTTACTTTGTAACGACCCAACATTGCTGATATCCTGAAGGACACTGTGACTTGCTGCGTTTTCTCTACCATGCAATCCACAAATCTTATGTTATTCTCATCATTAAGTGTGGTTTAAATAACAAGAAACAATACACAAAGAGCTAAGAAACATTTAAGAATCAACCAATCAGTTACTTTTGATTCCTTTTTCTGTCTCACATAAAATTCTGTCTATGTTGCAAATCTGGTAAGCCAAAGTTTATAAATTATTTTTTTTAAAGTCCATGATTTTACTTCAAGGAGAGTGTGTAGAGGCACAATGCCTAATGAAAAAAAAGAAAAAAAAGAAAAAAAACGTAAATGTGTGTGCACATGTGTATGCGTGAGTGTGAATGTGTGAGTGTGTATGCGTATGCGTATGCGTGAGTGTGTGTGTGTGTGTGTGTGTGTGTGTATGTGTGAGTATGTGTGTGTGCTTGGAGGTGGGGGTGGTTATCACATAGATGTGACCTCTCTCAGCATGGTGTTAGGTCTTCAGAGTCACAGTGCTATTGTGTCCTGACCTCTCACATTACAGCCGGTCAACACTAAGTATTATGGAAATACTTGCATGCTTGGACACTCACAAACGCACACTCATACACACACTGTTGGTCCAGGTGGTCAGTATTGTCTTCTTGGGGGAGGGGGATGCTTTGCTTCAATGCGTGAGCACTAGCTGGTAGTTTCCATTACCACTCAATAGCCTGGTAATCACACTTTTTTAAAACTCAGACTTAAATATATGCCCGTTGCTCCGCTTCCTTTGTAAATAATTTGTTTTTAACTCAGAATGCCTCTAATAATGGTTTACATTATTAATGTATTTTTCAACTAATTAATCATTAATCACATTGTCTAGAAAAGTGCTTGAAAAGTAAAAGAATGTTCAGTGTGAGAAATAGTAATCAAAACTTTTCAGCACCCAAGATGATTTCTTGTGTAACCTGAAGGGACTCAAAGCATTAATTATCATTTTGCATTGCAGAAAACTCATTTTCTGTCAATCACTGAATCACCAAATAGTTTCAGCTCTAATATTTATTATTTGAATAAATAGGCAGCAGGTGGCAGTAAAGTTGAACTTAGACTGTATAGTTTCCAGTATAAGAAGTGCTGCATGTTATTCTTTCTGATTTCTTCGTTTACAATGTTTGGCAGAAGTGATTTTTTTTGTATCTCTGTAACAGCTGAGAACAGGGCAGGACCAAGTGGGCAGTGTTTGGTAGAGCTTAGGTAATGGGTGATACACAGGACACTAGTTACTTTCTCTCTAAACTGGTTTAGGCAGTGAGTAAAGCTTGGATGGA
>NW_005187455.1:3218602-3279920 GCF_000239375.1 Pundamilia nyererei
CACACACACACACACACACACACACACACATACAAGTTAAAACTACAATTCCAGCTTTGAGTTCATTTGCAGTATTGATGTCCACAGAGGGAGAAACTGATTCTTCAGTGACCGTTCGGTGAACGTTTGCTTCCTGATTGGGCCTTCTCACTCAGTTACTGTCCTTCCTTGATTCATCGCGCTGAAACAAAGCAACAGAGCCTCTACTTCCTGTTTAGACTGGCACATGCATACCCAGTGAATGTGAATTGTCATGTAACATTGTGTAATAGTCCTTATTTCTCAAATGGTGCCGAAGCATTTTGTAACCTGAGATCGTTTTTGTTCTGCAATGCAGTTTTGAAATGAAAGTGCGTTATCATTTTCTGCTTCTGATGCTGCGATGTCCGTGTACGCCGTACAGATGGAGGTTCAAAGAGCTGGTTACAAGGCTTGCTAGGCGGAACAGTTTGCTGCTGCTGCAACCTCATCTATTGCTAAACAGCTCTGATGCATATGTTCATGTGAATCTTAATGTGTTTCAGAGAATGTGGTGTATCACTGTATATTATTGAACATAGCTCTTTTTTTCTATTTAATGCTCTAACATTCTGCCTGTGTGTTGTTTAATTTGTTTTTGACTATTTCTAAAGTATATTTGCTTAATGTTTACTTTCTTGACTGATTAAAAAAAGAAAAGAAGCTTCAATGTACATATATTTAAATAGAATATATAGGTTTTCAAGGCCAAAAGAGTCCTGTCTGTACACTATAAGTTGTGTCTTTCTTGCTGAGTAAACAGCGAGAAGCCTGACTCAAATTTTCAATGCTTCATTGACTAACACCTGGGTCGATAAGCTGTAATGAATCCTGTCCTGAGGCAACATATTTAGTGCAGTGACAATAATCACAGCAGTAAAATAAGCTTTAATTTGTTTATTACCAACATTACCAGCAACTACTGAGGGTGCAGCTGTTAATATCTCCTGTTTCTCAATAGGGAACTGATGCCTGGGGGAGTGGACTGCCATAATAACTGTTATAACACTGATAGAGTTTGTGGACAAACTGTGAAATATTTGTCACCCCCAACCTACTATTTATCAGGTCATATAGACAGGCGACCTATGGCCATCATTTTGTTTGTATGACAGAATTGCTGAGTTGGCACTGCAGTAGAATTAACAGCTATTTGTGTGCATATTGTGTCGACTGTAGTGAATAATCTGTAATTACTGTTAAATTCCCTGGGGGCAGCTGAAAGTTTCAGTGTTCCAGCAGTGTTGAGCTCCAACAATGATTTGCCTGTTTAAACCGATTTGCTGAGGAGAGCGCAGGCAGCCACAAACATCATTGTAAAGCGGGAAGCACTTTAACAGCCGTGAAATCAGCCATGCGTGAACGTCTCTCTTTCTTATCTCGCCCCTCTGTTAACTCAGCAGAAGTGATAGCGTGACAAAGGCCACGTGTATTTCAATTGCCTTGATGGCATGTTAATTCCACCCAGCTTCTATGACCACCTTAAAAAATGTCATCATGCTATCGTGCTGTTCCTTGAAAGCACATTACTTATCGAGGTGCTTATCTAAGTTTAGCTTGTTAGCATGGTGACACCTGTAAGTACAGGTGAGGTTGTATAATAAAACTAAGTTTTATTCTCCCTTTCTGATTTCTCATTTTTGTCGCACTTACATCCAAAGCTACCTAGCCCTATTTTAATAAAGTAATTGTGCTCATTGTTAAATCATGAATGAAGAAACCATCGTTTTTAGAAAGCTGAGATCAATTTTACTGGCAACACCCAGGCCTGGTTACTGCCAGACCTGTGGAATTAAGAAATCACTTAAGTAGAACCTGTCTGGCAAAATGAAGCAGGCTAAAAGATCTCTAAAAGCAACATACCATGCCATCAGTTTTAAAAGAAACTCAAGAATAGCTGAGAAACAAAGTCATTTATCAGTCTGAAAGGGTTACAAAGCCATTTCTAAGGCTTTGAGGCTCAAACTGCAACAATGGTGCAGTGGTGATGATTTCCAGGATTGACCAGCCTACCAAAATTAGTCCAAGAGCACAACAACGGCTCATCCATGAGGTCACAAAAGAACCCAAAACAACAACTAAAGAACTGCAGATATCACGTGTCTCAGTTAGGATCAGAGTTCATAATGCAACAATAAGAAAGAGGCTGAGGAAAAATGGGAGCGTTCCAAAGTGAAAACCACTAAAACAAGACAATGGCTCAGCTCACATTTGGCAAGAATGCCATACCTGCAGTCAAAGATGTTGGTGTTGGTCTGATGGTCTGGGGCTCCTTTCATGCTTCAGGACCTGAATGACTTGCTGTAAGTGATGGAACCATTAGTTCTGCTTTCTAACAGAGAATCCTGACAGTTATGCAACAGGACATCGAAAACAAACCAGTAAGTCCACCTCTGAATGGCTCAGAAAAATGAAGTGGAGAGGCCCAGTCAAACATCAGACTTAAATCCAACCGCTTTTCACAACCTTAAACAGGCTCTTCGTGCTCAAAAACCCTCTAGTGTGGCTGAACTAAAGCAATTCTGCAAAGAAGAGTCCTCTACGGAGATGTGAAACACTCATTTCCAGATATCACAAATGCTTGATTGCATTTCTTGCTGCAAAGTTGTTAGATTAAAGAGTCACTCGTTTTTTTCACACAGGGTAGGTCTGGGTTTAGATATCTTTTTTTTCAATTGGTAAATGAAATCATGATTTAAAATGTTTTTATTTACTGGGGTTCTCTGTAACATTGTAGTGTAACAAATATATATAAACTAAGAAATCAGAGAGAAAAAAAAATTCTGCTCATTTGCTAAAAGAAACATAATGATGGTGTGTTTTCAGGGTCATGGCTGTTCATTGCTTTCAGCAGACATGAGTATATGTAACATGAGCCAGAATAAAAATACATAGGCCTTTGGGGAATGGATTCCAGTCTGTAGAAATTCCTTTGTCAATTTAAGAAATCTAGACATGTTTCTAATACGGTCTGAAGAATCCAAGACTGTACTTATTGAACCATTCAAAAGTAGCCAATGGAAATAATTAGTGTGTTTTAATATCAAACAAAATCAGGGACACACACATTTTGCTTTAACTTTCTTTTATTCAGGCGTTACTGCCCGTGGCATTGTTGCAGTAATAAAACCATTTTAAATTATAATCAAGGAATTGTTAAAGTTATTACACGAAATTAAAGTATTTACCTAATTTCATGCTCATTAGCCAGTGTGTATTTAGTGGTTCCATTGTGTAGTGATTTGTACATTTGCCTAACAAGCAAAGGTTTCCTGGTTTGATCCCCAGAGGACACACAAATCCCTTTGGGGTTGTGTCAAAAAAGGCATCTGGTATAAAAATCTAACATGTGGTGACCCCCTGTGATTAAGGGACCAACTGAAAGCAGCTTATTTAGATAAAGCTCCCATATTCACCACACCCGGTAGCTCCTCATGTTTTGGCAAAGTTTTTCTGGTGAATGCCCTTCCTGACACAACTCCAAAGGGATTTGTGACTAAACCAACAAATTATAAAATTCTGTAGCACTGCATAAATGGTAATTATATTAGACCATAGTGGTGAAAATCCAGTGATATAAGATATTTATAAATATATTCTTATCGATATATTTTTTGTATCTTGCTCAATTTGACTTATAACCAGTTATCAGCAGGTGGGTTTTGTAAAACACTTGATGAAGATGAAGGTTATTATGTTGTTTACCACTCTTGCTATTTTGGTCTCGTAGTTCTTTATATTATCTTTCTCATCACTGGCACCATCGACAATATCACCTGCATCATCATCATCACAATAAACAGAGCTGTAAGCCTCCCAATGAACACAAAAAGGCAGAGTTGTAGAGCAGTTCACACACGTTTTTCCCACACTCCGAGCAACTGATTGGTATTGATTACATGCAAATGGTACTGAGTGTCTCACTCTTGTCTGTTCATACTGATTTGTCTGTGTGTGTTTGTGCATACGTGTGTGCAACTTTTCCCTTAGTCCTTTATCACTGCAGGTGCTGAAGTTGTGTAGATTGGGCCTCCCTTATTGTTTCTTGGCAGTTGATACTGTAATGCAACTTTTCCATTTTGCAGCAAAACTCCTCCGCGCCTCACTGTGCACAATACAGAGCAGGCACTCGCAACGAGATGGGAGACTTGTCTGAATGCAGTAGAAATGTGTAAATGTCAAATGTCTGCTCATATATGGTGTGAACCTTAGCTGAAGAAGGAATACAATACAAACTTATGGTTACCTGTTTGATTAAATTATATGTATATATGTGATCAGAGGTTTCTGAGAACAAGTCTATAAAAACTGAAAGTTTTAACAAGATTTAAACAAATTCTTACAACTCAGGGTCATCGCCTCATGCCCCTTAGGACCATTATCTGTGCTGCTATTTGATGATTTCTCAGTTGAAGTCTTGCTATATTCTCCTGCATGTGCTTCTGTGATGGGCACTTGATCTCTTCCACTGCGTCGAAATGCTGGTCCTTCGATATGACATTTTTTTATTTTTTATTTTTAGGAAATTGACAAAGGTTGATATAGAGAAATGGATAAAACTGCTAGATTTTTAAAGCCTACTGTGGCAGCATATGCTAGTAAGCACACCACAGTTCCTAAAATGTCTTCTGAATCTTTTTCAATAGAAATCAAAGGATGTTAGAAACTGTGTGCTGACAAACTCACTCTTGTATGCAAAATAGTGATGAGAATGATGAGATTTCTTTCGGTCTTTCATCTCACCTGATTTGAAAGTGTAAGTGTATAAAAATGTTCTTTTTTTTTCCATACAATTTTGTTTCTGCCTTCAGATTTGAAATCTGTGGACTCTTCAACTGAAAACTGCTTGTTTGTAGCCAGATATGAAGCTCTCGTTAATATATTTCATATCACATTTGCTTTCTGCCCAAGTTTGAACTCTCAGAGTAAATTGCGGATTATACAGCAGCCATGCTAGAAGTTGCTTGGTCAAACCTGAGAAGATAAACTTGAGTATGAGACTGGATAACTTTTACAGGTACACTTTTGGACTTTTATGGATCTTTCACAACAAAATCATTAAGCGGTCACGTGGTGAAGGAATATATTCTTAATTAGAGAATGGCACACCAGAATTTAAGCTTTTCTTACCTGTGTTTGAATCATTCCATTATCTTACTGTATGTTGTTAATCAGAATCAGATATATGAACTTCCTGCAGTGCAGATATAAACTGTAAAATCCATGTTTTGTTGCATCCCCAACTAACTTCTTTAGGTGGTTTTTTTTAAAAATATCTATCTTAAGGAATACAGTTATGGTACTAAGACGGCCTTAACGATGATTCATAACAGCAGTCCTATCTCATGTGTACTTTCACGCTAGCAGTCATATGTGTAGGTGTCAGTTTCATCCAGATTGTGAATGTCTCAATTTCAAATGCAGAAGATGCATGAGGCCAAATGGCAGTTAAAAGGAAAAAGTAGTAGTAATTTCAGTTTATGAATTTCTTGAAGAAGTGTGTGGGGGTTGGGTGCACAGGGGCAGGTGTTAATTTCGCAAATCATTC
This sequence comes from Pundamilia nyererei, assembly GCF_000239375.1. Lineage (NCBI taxonomy): Eukaryota > Metazoa > Chordata > Actinopteri > Cichliformes > Cichlidae > Pundamilia > Pundamilia nyererei. The sequence continues at coordinate 3,224,169 of NW_005187455.1, forward strand.
TGTAGTTTTAACTAGACAGAGTGCGAAAGCCTTGAGAGACCAATCAGTTCTTTATATTTTGCTTCCAAGGTGTCAGATTTTCTTCTTTTTTAAAGTGCTCTTCAGCAATATTTCTTTAAGTTTCCTGAATGTCTTTTAGAGTTTTTCTTTGAGAATTGGCTGCTTTTTCATTCATTTTTAATCCAGACCTTATACCTGACAAGGTACTTAACACTACTATAAATCATTCAAGGCACCTAACTCAAGGGATGAACCACTGGACTGTCTACACATACCAGACAACTTAGCAATGAATAAGTTTTAAATGGTATCTTTAAGCACTTTGTAACTAGTAGGGTGTTGCTTTAGTTTCTTTAGTCAAATCTAATAACAGGCCAAAGATAACACAGTTTGACAGGTAAAGAAATTGTATTTCTGCACCAACATGGTGATTCTGAAAGAACTGAAAACTTGATATATATTAGCATAATGTGCGATGTCTTGGAAAAAATGTAGAAAACTGGACAAGTGGCAGAAAAGAAGAGGTGGCAGGCTTAAAAACTTAAAGATAAACATATCTGAAAGTCATGTCTTTAGGAAACAGGAAGATATCAAGATGTGAGCATTCTCAGGTTGACACATAACCTGAGAACGCATCTGGGCTTTCAGATGACCCATCTACTGTTAGCTGAAGCCTCATCAGAAATGGTCTCAGTGAAAGTGACTGTCTTATGGAAGGGAAACAGCGAGAAAAAGATTAGGTATTCCAAATTACACAAAAACTGAACTGAAAATCAGTGGTAATCGATCTCATGAAGCGATGAATCCAAAGTTACAATTTTTAGTTCAAATTATCAATATGCAGGGAGGGAGTCAGGAGAGAAATATAACAGTGAGTGACCACAGCCATCTGAAAAACACAATGGAGGCTCTTTGGTACTGATCTTCTCATAATTGATGGAATTATGAATGCAGGAGGTGTCATCAGATTTTGTTCCACTATGTAATATCATCTGAAGAGCTCAATTTCTCTGCATGATAATCATCCCAAGCACACTGCCAATGTGCTAAAAGCATACCTGGACAGAAAAACACACAATAGAATATTATCATTCATGGACTGTCCTCCTCAGAGCCCAGACCTCAGCATTATTAAAGCAGTGTGCAACAAATGCATCCAAAGAAGCTTTAGAATGTCCTCCACAAAGACTGGAGAACTATTCCTGGAGACCATGTAAAGAAATTAAAAGAAAGCTTACCTATGAGAGTTTAGACTGTAGTGAAGAATTATGGTATAGCATTTCAAGCTCATTGTGGTTGCAGAAACTTTGTTTTTGCCTTATATACTGCATTTCCATTTATGTTTCGATTTTTCATAAAAAACTGCTGCACAGATTTCCCACTTTCCTAGCAAAATACAAAGAAATGATGGGTACTGTAATTTTGTATACAAATACTTACATCTGGACTGTGCCAGTGCACTTTACCAGATTTATGAAACTTGGATGAGCAAACTTGTACTTGCACCTTTTAAAAAGGGTGCAAAAAGAAGAAGGTAAAGTATTATATCATTTATTTTTCATCTTGTTAATGTCCTGCAGTGGAAAAAGGGAAAACCAAAAAATCCAGCAATAGGCTTAAATCTTATAATACTGAATAATGTGTATAAATGTAGGCAGATGTAAAAGTGCCAGAGAGATCACAGAGTGCCCCCTCCCTGTTTTCAGTCATTGTTCCAGCGTGCATACAGCACTTGTTTAAAATTTGGGAATCAATCATTTGCCTTTGCCAAGTTATAAACACAAACAATTGGGGCCAGATAGCCTGTGGCATAATGAGTGCAATGACAATTTTGGTTTAACAAAACTTTTTGTAATTACATTGCAAATTTTGTTTCTGTAACTTTTAATAATTGGTGTCCTTACATTGAGCACAAAGAAAGCCTCATGGGTAGCCACTGGAAATGCTCCTCTTGACATACAGAGGTCGTTCAAGAGCTGTAATGGGCTTTAAAGCATTGGTCCCTCCCAGGGGCGGACCGACTGTTGGAGTAGATAGTGTACTGTTACGCACAGTTTGCCTTATTGACGCGACATAGAGAAAGGGAGAGGAAGCAAACAAAGGGTTGAGTTTGTTTACAGGTTTGCAGACTGATTAAAACACTTCATTCTTTTTTGTTGTGTTTTCATGTTACTTTTTTAAGCTCTACTTGGATTATGTACTCAGAGGCACGATCCTGAAATGCATTCAAGGTGAGTTTTAAAGACGGGCTCCAAAAAATATGTGTGTTACTTAAAAAAAAACACACACAAATCTTTACAAACGTGCTCTTTAGATGTTTCAGTCGCTGTGTCAGGTGTCAAGTTGCAAACAGTCGACACCTGCCTAGTATATTGGTAGATTTGTGGAAAAATCTAGAAATCAGTAGATCTAAATTTGAATTATTCATATTATTGTGAAATGTCACTGCAATCACCATGAAGACATTTTTGTTTAAAAGGTGTTTTAAACAAAGGTGCTCTTCCCACGCATGTCTACTAAGTGGTTACTAAAGCAATTAACAAAGTAGTGCAGTGGGTGTTTGAAACGACCGTCCCGTGTTTGATGGGACTTTCTTCTTTTACATTAATCTGGATTTGGGTGTGAATTTTGCAGCGACCCTCTGACTCCGCCGGTATATTTGGCAACGCGGCGCGCTGGCTCGAGTTCAGCTTATTAATCTGCTAACTCTGTAGACGGGTGAACGTCTGGTTTCACCCGACATCGGTTGTGTTGACTGTAAAGGAGATGCTGTCAATGCCGGTGTCCCCAGGGATGCAGAGAGGGGAAAAACATGCGTTTTATTTGCTCGATAGAGTGACGACAGCTTCTTTCAAGAAATAAGCACACGCTCAGTGGGTTGAGAATTTAAGCGACAATTCTCCATTTAAACTCCTCAGAAGAGCTGATTTTTTTTGTTTGTTTTTTTGTTTCATCTTTCCCTTGTTAAGGGAGGTTAAAGAGTTCGTCCGCGTTTCTACTTAACGGCTACTGTCAGGCGATGACGCCCGCGTGGGAGATTTTTATCCACTCCGGCTAGTTGGCTTGAACTTTTCTCCCATTAATTCTTGTGATAATGGGCAATTACGGACACTAATGGATATGTTTGGGCATGCTACTATGAGACTCCCAGGACTGGAGATGGCGCACGACACCACTTGGTTTTGCAGATAACCATGCGAGGGATAGCGAGTAAAGCCGTACGCGCACACGGCCGCTCAGCTATTTTGCTGTTTGTGTTTTAATAGTTAAGTGAAACCTAATATGTTAACCGAGAGGTCACTTTCTTCTATCCGATGATACTGTCAGCCGTCACCCACGAAGACACGGAAACCTCTTTGTGTTCATAAAGTTTCGGTGCAGACGTGTCGCCGAGCGAATTTTCTTACATCTTCTGCCCTGTTGCACCTACATAAAACACACCGAGTTAGTGTTCTCGTACCGGCTTTGCGGATTTTTCTTCCTTCCCACTGTGTTGTTTCCCTCTTGGCGTAGTAGCCGCACGAACGTGTCACTGTTATTTCTCTAGTGCGCAAACTGTCTCCGGAGGCGCTCGGATCGGTACTGAAACCCACAAGGAAAGTAAAAATTTTCATATGGTTGAAGTACGGCCATCGCGCCCGGTTCACACAGTTGTCGCTCCTCCTCTGCTCCTCTAAAAGCAACGCTATGATGAATATTTACATTAGAGATGTGCGAAATAAAAGCGCGAATACCGGCGAATAAAAAAAATGTCTGCCTAGAATTTCATTTTGGCAGACGCCTTGCACTACAGGTCATTACAGCGGGGGATTCGTGGGCCGAGGAAGCTGCAGTTTATTCTGGACAAACAGGAAGCGCCGCAACAAAACATCATTTTCATGATTTTGTTTTGTAAGACTGTCACATTGAGAGTCTGAAGCTCAGTAATCCAAACGGAAAATGGCACATGTGTAAATCGTTGTTATCTCAGCGCAAATCACCTTAAATAAACTGACTTTGCAGAAACCAGTAGACTACTTGAGTGAACTTGATTTCACAAATCCCTTTATTAACTGCTAATAAGCACCGATGTGAGAAATTCAAGATTGTTATATTTTACTTATTTGAAAATGCTGATAGGCAGGCTGATTGCGGTCTGTTGCGGCGCATTTATTTCTGGCTGTTTCTCTGTGACGCAGCTGAAGTCACTGTGGGGCTTCCTCATGCTTTTCCTATCAGGCAAACAGAGATGTGCCGCAATCAGCAAATTTATTTTCAAACAATGGAGGCGCACCGGGCAGCCAGTTGGACAGGAAACCTGGGCCACAGAGCAGGAACACGCTCAGCGCACAGCCAAACACTCGCTCCTGAACTCCCTGTGCTTATCTGAGTTTCAGCTACACAGAGAAGTAAGTTACAATACAGTGCCGTTTCATAAAAGTCACTTATTGTTAGCACGTTACATCTGCTATGATTTGGCAAAAAAAGGAGAGAAAAAAAGTTGGCGCGTGTGTAAAATTAAGTTAAGTGACAGAAGTCCCGCAGTTCTGATGGGATATTTGGAAACAGAGTCACGTCCTGCCAGCGGATCGCTGGAATACGTGCGCCTGAAACTCCAGACGAAACAACAGCGAGAGGCTGTTGGCTGTTTGAGCACAGGGATGACCAGCCAAACTGACGGTGCCGCTCTGTTCATTCAACAGACCACCAAATTCGTCCGATGGCTCGACCGCAGTAACAGCATCGGAGGCCAGCGGAGGAGATCTACCACCTGTCGGTGCCACAGGAGCGCAAACGTCCCGTTTAAACCGCGGCTCTACCGGAGGAGGAGAACCGGATTCGCCTTCCTGGTGCAGAACCCCGAAGAGCTTTGACGTTTTTCAGAGCCGGACGATATTCCGCTTCCCTCGCCGTTCCTCCAGTGGATATTTTTCCTCTGACTGCGACTCATTGCCAAGCTCCCCGCTCTCCCCGAAGCCAGTGATGTCTGACAAAGCGATACAGACCCCGAGCCTCACCGGACAGGTGCTAATACACGCCCTGCAGCGCATGGGTGAGGTGCACGGTGAAGGACCGGGCACGCAACACGGTGAGCACAGACTCTTCATGTATAACTCCCGCATTAATGTGAGTGCACGCACGTGGAAGATGTTCAGGTGTCTTTTTGTAAAGTCGTTTCCCAAGTGATGGAGTGACAAACCGAGATGCAGGAACTCCATTTGGTAATGTAAGGTGGCTGTACTTCACATTACGGTAAAGGTGTTTCTCGCCTTGCGCCTTTCGTCATGATGTTGCTGTTGTTGTAGATGGTAAAAGAGGACATGCACACAGTACAATTTTCATGCTCACAATAAAGAATGCAAATTAAAGTGTAGGAATTTGTCTAAATGCCTAAACGCACTGCTAATACTGTTATAGGTGTGGGTGAAAGTTTGACCTGACTCAGTCAATAAAGACTACCCTGGACGTAAGACGGCTGTGTGGGTATGCAGCTTAATAGGAAACTAGATAGGAGTCTACAACTAGTTCCCTCACGTTTCCTCTATCAAAGATTTGGGGCTTTGGGCGGTCGGTGGTGTTGAGTGTTACCAATGATAGTGAAAAGATGAACAAAAACATACTTAGGATGTTTTTATATCTAGTTTCATACTTAAGATGTGTTTGTTTTCACCCCTTTCTCACTCTAGAGCTTAGTCATGAAAGAGAGCCGTTTTTCCACTACCTTGATGTGCTATGCTTGCTATTCTCACATGAGTAAGGCTGTTGCTTTTTTGTTTTTGAGATTCTGGTTTATTGACTAATACTCTGCATGTGCTACTCTGTTTGCCCTTGAAGAGAAATCCAACAAATCCAGGTGGAAACATGCTTATATAAAACACACTAATGACTCCTCCATGCTGCTAAATCCACTTCTGCTGCTTCTCTGTTTTCATTCCACTGTAGTAGTACTTTGTTTTTCTGGCGAGTAATGCCTGCTGCCTTCGAGTGTGTAAAACCTTTCTAAAACCTGCAGGATACATTTGAATAACAGTCTCAGGTTTAATTTAAAAGGAAACTGTTGACTTGTTTATACAAAGGGTGAGTGATAGTTATAACATTGTGGACAAAGGTGGATCCAATAGGTTGGATGTGTGATTTTGTTTTGCAAAAAACAAAACAAAAAACCCCATAAAAAAACAGCAGAAACGGTGACAACTTGTATTCACATTAGTTTTCAAAGTCTTAATCCCACCCCTACTCTGTAAGGGTTTGTCATTTTCATCTTCACATTGGTGGTTTGAGGGAGACAAACACATAATGGTGTAATGCGTGATGACCATTCTGTACCATGTTTCTGTTAGGAGTTGTTAATCCTGCTGATGTTGGTTTGTTTCAGACGTTGTCCTGACTCATGGCTAGACTAACAGGGCCATGCCCAGGAATGTGTGCATGTGTGTACTATTCCACACACAATGTAGGAACCTGTCAGTGAACCTAAAGAAACACATTTCTACTGACATCATCGTTACTGCCACGCGTAATGGATGTCAGATTTATATACACTTTTATTAGTCAAACTTAAAATGATGTGAAAGAGTCATAATGTATCAGTATTTCATAATGATAATTGAGTCTGTACTCTTAAAGACTCTTGACTCCTCAAAGTAAGCATTATTTAGCGTTCGCTAAGTATCACTTAGCAAACTTGCAGGTGAAATGCAGATGTGAAACACACAAACATTGAGCAATGGCTGAGCATGATATTTGGTAATGGAATCTTTCTGGTTTCAGTATGTAGTCCAAGTAGTATTGGTTGGTCACATTTAAGTGGGCTGTGTTTGCATGCTTTAACAGTATTAAAGATGGCTGAAGTTTCCTGCTTTGAAAAGTGACAACACAGAAGTACCTTAAAGCTGCATTCTGTTTAATGGCCAGTAGGGGTGCAACTGAAGGTTGGCAATAAACTTGTAGTTGTAAAGTATAAAAGCCTATGTGGGAAAATAGGCCTCAGCTCTTTTGCTCTTCAACCTCAGAAGAGACTTACCCAATGGGGTAATTGCTGGTTTAGGACACATTTATAAAAAATAAAGTTAGTTTTTGTAAACTGTCTGGAGTAAAAAAGAAAAGTGTTCATCCTGGATAATCTTATTGATTATAAATAATAAGTCAATCATAAGTGTGGATGACAGCGAGTATGTGGTGTCCCCGGGTTTCACAGTCAGATCCACCTCTCACCCATTATATTGCAGAAGTTGACAAAGAACATGCTCAGTTCTAGGATTCATAAACTAAGGTTAAGGTCAGGTTGTGTTTTAGATAGTCTAGGGTTGCATTCTGCTAAAAAAAAATGTGTATAAGCTGAACTACATGTTGATTCTCCAAACTGCACCAATTTCGTGTCATACTTTAGCCTCCATCAGCATTGATGCAGACTCAGGTTATACCATTCCACAGTGTGAAATACTGTTGCTCCTCAGATGCTGCTGTTGTTGCAGAAAAGGTGTCCATTTGGTGTTGGACTCTTGTTGGTTAGGTTTAGGCATCAAAAGTACTCGGTTACACTGAGTTAAAGATGAAGAACTTTGTCCCTTCTCAACATTAATTTAGTATGCTGAAACATAAGGCTTACCGAGTGTGTTTAAATGTGACACTAAAAGTATTGGACCACACCTCTTAATCTTTGAATCCAGCTGTTTTCTGTCTCATTGGTACAGGTGCACAAAAGCATGCACCTAACCAAACCATGTAGCCTGCTTTTACAAACATTTGTGAAAGAATGAATCGTTTTAAAGAGCTTACGTTGATGCCACCTCTACAAGTCAGTTAGAAATGTCTTCCCTCCTAGATATTGCACGATCAGCTGTAAGTGGTATTATTGCAAAGTGAAAGCGTGCAGGAACCACAGCAATTCAGCCACATAAAGTTACATAGCAGGGTCACCAAAGGCAGTGGTGCATAGTGTGTAAAAGTCACCAACTCTTTGCTGACTCAATAACTGCAGAGCTTCACGGCATGGGTTTCCATGGCCGAGCAGCTCCAGCAGGTGTACTGAGGTGGCCTGGTACTTTTGTTCATATAGCATATCTGATGAGTGTGGATTAAGGCCCTTATTGCTAGTACCTTTATCCTTATGTCCTCTGCAAACATACCGGTAACAGCAGTATTTGAGGCCTTCAGGATGCTAGCAGGTTGTTACTAAGAATTTATGTATTTCCCCTTTTATGGAATTAATATATCGATTGAGGTGTAAAGTAACTAAATACATGTCAGTTAGCTGTTAATTAGAATGTTCAGTTGATACTAAAGTAGAAGTAGAAGCTGTTTAACTTATCCAAAGAGCTTAAAATGAAATTCAAATTGCCATAATAAAAGATGAAAGCAGATAAAGTTTTAAATATTATAAAACAGGAAGTGCAAGTTATGAGCTTAGATTATATCATCACATAAACACATTTTCAAATGTGGACATTAAAATGTTGTGCCAATATTATTTTTTAATCTCTATACCACAAACTCATTACAAATCATTCGTGGCACCGTTGTATTTAGATGCTCATTAAACGTTAAATATTTAGTGTATACTCCCACAGCAATTTTATGACCAATGGTTTTGAGCATACATTGAGGGATTCCCCTAAAATGTTTTTATCGGTTATCACAGCCTGGATCCTATTTTTATTGTTTTCTGTTTATTTCAATCCCAAACAGAAATGAAAGAACTGCCACCTCCAGCATCACTGGTTGAAAATAGTGCTCCAGTTGTCTTGTTTACATCAACACAGCTTAAAAACAGAAGGCTCATACTTTTAGCTGTGATGCTGTTGGCTAAAGTTGCCCATCCTGTTGCTTGGTAACAAACAAAATTTTGCCAGGAGGTTAAAACTTGGCAAAAAAAAAAAACAGATAAAAGAACTAACAGAGTAAATGCCTTCACAGTGTTGCTGCAGTGGAAGGCAAATAAATCTTCTATGGAATAATGCTGTTCTGTCCTCTTAATGAGAATAAACCTATTTGTTTTGCTCAGACTGGTAAAATTGTGCGGTTACGTTACATTACAGTCTAACCCTCTCTGTTTACATCTCAGCTTTAATCCTTCAATTTGTTTTTCTAAACACAATGGGGTTTTATTTTTTTGTAAATATCAAAGTAATCTCCTAAGGCTGAAATAAAACTTCCGAAAACCTGAGCATATTCTCTGCTTTGTATGTGTCGCTATTCTTTTTCATAATAGCAGCGAGTAGCTTTGCTGATTGCCTTGTGTCTCTTTTATTCTCTTTCACTGAAGCCAGACAGACAAGATAGCAGTCAAAACAGAGCAGTCCATGTGTGTGGTTACGTGTTGTTTATTAAGTAAGCCACTCAAAAAAGGACTCAGTATGTGTGTTTAGTAGCCAAAATAGGCTTCAGGTCTTTTGTAAGATGCAGACAGTAACTTGCATCTCAATCAGTCCACTGCATTTGCAAGATAGGACCAATAAACACAAACTGACTTGTGCAATAAGTTACACATTGTCCCCCCAATCACACACAAAAGTCTCACTTATCAAGATTGCTAACTTGTTTGTGTGTTAGATATGGTGCAGGGGCTTAAGGAAGATCTGTTTATCTTGTTGTTGCTGCTCGACATCGCAGTACTTCCTCCTGCAGCAGCAGGAAGATCACACTCGCAGTGCAGTCAGGTTTCTTCAGTTTTAGAGCAAAACAGATGCCTCTTGTGAGTTTTTGTCCTTAACACAGTCTAATTATAATACAACCTCAGGGCTGGATGGAACAAAGATAGATTTTGCCTGAGGCTTTGATCTTACAAATAAACTTTAGCTGAAATTCAAGTTACTGAGCTGCACAAAGCCGACTTACTGTCTGTTAGAGGAATTCACTATTTATTCAGGTTACTCTGGTACTCTTTTGATCTAAGATGCGACTGTTTGCTGGCATTTGTTTTTTGCTTTTTAACTGAATGCCCTTCGGCATGAGCAAACTGTGGATTATGAGCCAAAATTGGTTGTCAGCAGATTGCATTACAGCAGCCAGGTTGATGTCTTAGAACTGCTCCTATACAAAATCAGTATCATCATGTATACTATGTATAACTGTCGTTTTGGTTATTGTGGTCATTGTCAAAGGAACATCCTGATAAAGTAAGTTCTCGTGCATGATACAGTATTTAACCCGCTAAGTACATGCAGTGTTACTTAAAAGCATCTTGGACGTTAGTGCAGAAATCTTTGAAAGGAGGAAACAAGTAACATATGCAAGACTTCATAGGAGTTCTTGTTTTGTGTTTTAAAATTCATTATTTGATGTCTTGAGCATCCTGCCATCGCCTACCTGCACCGTTCGTAGCTTCCAAACCCGAATAAATCAGTGAGATTCAGTGATTACTCAGCATTTATTACACTTTGAGGCATTGTAGCGTAGCTCCTTGCCCATATCGCCATTAAAATCCCTCTTGCTGATGCTGCAGTCAGCAGCTTGATGGATTGATTGCTGTATTGGTCTCGTCAATAGCAGAGGATGTGAGAAATATTAAGTCTGGGTTTCATAATGGCGTGCATGAGTCATAAGCGGAGATCGGTAAGAGGTCAGAGCCTTTCATAATCGTATTGTAGTTCAGACTGAAAATCTAACAGATTAACCACGAAAACACACATTCACGCGGACTGACACATGAACACACTCGCACTTTTCCTCATCCTGGTCAGCTGGCAACTGTAACACCATGAAGCACTCAAAGTGCACTAAATGTGTCTGATAACCTTCTCTACTGTTAATAATTAACAAATATGTTTGTCATTTACCTATTCTGTCTCACCTCGTTGAATAAGTACCCTGATTTACATCTCCTCTGGGGTTTTTATTATGTCACTGTGAGCATGCATCGATTATAACATCAAATAAACTGAACTGGGTCAAAACCAAAGGAGTCTCACTTTATGAATCACACTCTGATTGTTTTTCTTCTTTGTCTGTCGTATAGTTTCTTCAAAATTTTACCATTAAGAGGAGTTTATTGGTGTTTTTTTTTGATAAAAGCAGTCATGGATTGGCAGGAAAGCCGAACATGCACATCACATATGATTTTCTCCAAAACAACAACAACAACAACAAAAAAAACAAAACGATGAAGGTTTGAGTTACAGTGCTTTTCTGTTACATCTGTTCACGTTTTTTTTAAAGATTCAAAATCAACAAGGGAATCAAGTTCAAAGGAACTTAGCTTGGCTGCAGTGAATTTGGTGTAACCACAGTCTGAGCCATGTGCCCGGTGATGCCCAAAAGGACTTTATTTTCTTTCTGGGCAACCTATTGTTAACATAAGTTACGATCAGAGAGCCGCCATTTTGAAACACCTCGTATGTAAAGCTATGTAAATACATGCACTCGGTTTCTGTGTTCCTTTGTGGTTTCTCTTAATCTTACAAGTCATATTTCAAATATCTTTGTGCTGAAGTTTCACAGTGTTTTCAAGTCTGAACCCCTAACCACAAATAAAGCTCCAAATACTTTTTGGTTATGCTTCACTTATATGAAACATAAATAAACACATATTTTGTCTCGGTGGATAAGTTTTGAGCATTTAACCTCTTCAGAAATGTAATGAAAGATCATGTGAGTTAATGCTGTTGCACCCTGGAACTGACACGCAGGATGTATAACAGTTGTTTACCTGATCATCATATGCAAAGATGGCATGTTTTCTTTTTACTTTGTGTTGCAGATCCGTCACCCAGCCCCTCTAGGACGTGGCAGCAAAACGCAGCAGGGGACATGCAGGCAGAGACATTCGGACAACAGCTCAGACGAATAGGAGACGAGTATAATCATCTCCTATTGCAAAGGGTTAGTGATCACTGACACTATTTCTGTGTGTGCGTGAGAGAGAGAAAGAAGTCATATGTGTGTTAAAACCAGCCTGCAGCAGGATACATTTTTACATCTCTTGACCAGAAGGCTGAACACCCTGCAGCTGTGGTAGTGAAGCTGATCAGCTGACAGACAAGACTGCCATTAACTAAAGGATATAAACGACTTTTGCCAAATCATCTCATCTCAGCAACTCAAAAATATATAGGCTGTTGGAAAATTGCCTTTTTCATTCATTGTTTCTCTGTGAATCCAGATTTGCAGCTGGATGCTGCTGAAATGAACCACATGTTCAGCAGGGCAGGAAACAAGAAAGGAAAAAAAAAAACAGGACAAAATGTGTGTGTGTGTGTGATCAGAGTCTCTTAGCAGCTGGTCATTTCCACTCTGCTTTGGTTGATAAAAATAAAAAGACCTGTGATCAAAGTATTACACGAACAGACAGCCTGAATCTGCAGAAAATCCAGATGCCACAGTTACCACTGTAGTTAAAAAACATACCAAAAAACAGGAAAACAGCCTAATGATAGAAAAACCTCAACAGTGCAGGAGCAGGTGATGGATAGGTTAAGCGTAGAGAGAGGAAAGCAATGTTTACAGAAGTTGAAAAGAAACAAAAATAAACCTTGTGATACAAATTGACCTTTTAATGTGGGGAGAGTGAAAGAAGTTCATTATGCAGCACACGAAAACACATATGTTACATAGATGTATTTGTAAATGCCGAAGGTGAAATTCATCAGAGCCTTTTCAGTTTATTATTAATATATATCGCATTTGAGATGTTAAATATTTTCTGCATGCTATGCTGCTCTAGCCTCTCAGTTACAGTATTCTTGAAACTTCCTACTATATACCCTTTAGGCCAAATCACACACAAAAAATACAGGTTTAAGAAAATTCCTATCACCTTGCTTGCTTCGGTACTTGTTCCATGAGATTGCAGTTGCAGTATTCTGACTATTGCTCTGCTAAAGAGACGTTCATATTATTCTTGGGAGTATAAATCCTGTGAATGGTGCAGTTGTAATCAGACTCAATTTCCTCTTGGCTTCTTTTCCTTGGCAATATTTCGGCATATTGCATCACTCCGGCTTTATTTACTCCTCTATCAAAGAGCTGACTGGAGCTTTGGGAAGACAGAGAGGAAGCGAGGAGAAAAACATGATCTAGTTTAAATTCACTTTAATCTCATCACAGAAATGGGTTAAAAAATAGAAGTCAAGAAAAATGCATGACAGGCCTATTATATCTCAGTAAGGAGCTTAAAACACTCCCTCAGTGTCAAAAGCTTAACAGTTACAAAGCTGCAAGTCTCCATTCGAGTCTTTTGATGCATGAGAAATCTGCTTCACTCACTGAGTGTTTTTTTGTCTGTGTAACTAATGAGCTGCAAACAGGAATAGAGTGAACCTTTTCTGCAACTTTGCTTCTGCATTTTTTCCTAACCAACTCATATATCTGATCTCTAGTGACCCTGTGCTTACGTATTAGAGATTCAGCCGTGTAAACTGCTAATGCATTAGTAATATAAACAAGCACAGATGTAGAAATCGATGATTAAAAAATTATTTTTCAACATTTGTTAATATTTCTCAGCATTCTAATGTTTAGGTTTCCTCCCCCGCACACTAAACAAACCTAAATTAGCCAGTGCTGTAATCACTGACCATACAGTTACTCAGCTACGGGAGTCATGATTTTGGAATGTTTTCAGTAAAAAAGCAGTAAAAAAGCTGGTGTTTCTCACATCCTCTGTGAGCAATTTCCATTATTCAGTGTTGAAGATGGTGAGGAAAGCAGAGTACAGGCTGTGACTCAGCACCTTGTCACACAAGTTTGGAACGTGTGTGTATTTTAGTGCCTCCGTTATCTTGATTGCAGAGCCAACCAGAAAGTGAGCGCATGTGTGTTAGCTAACTTAACAAACTTACAAAGAAATAGGCTGGGGATGTTATCCACTGTCCTGACATTGTGATCGTTCACCCTAACCTACTCGGCTAACTGGCAGTTGCACTGAAGCACTGAAGCTTACGTAGCTTGCACAGGAAGGTCAAACGTTAAACGTAAGGCACTGTGACTGATCAAAGGCCCAAACAAAGGAGCTCAGGATGCGATACCCAATGAGGCAGAATATAGTTTACTTTTACATATATGTAAGTGACATAAAGTTGCATTTTTTAATGTTAAAAAAAGTATAGGCTATGTTAGTTCTATTGCATGTAGATACCTTTATGATATAACTATCAGTTTGGGAGGGGTTTTTTTTGCTCTTAAAGAAATAAACACACTGACTTTTCGATCCGTCAGTTTAATCAACATTTTAAATTACTGATGTTAAAGTGACCTGTAGTTTGTGGGACTGATTCTATATGTTCCTCAAAAGTATTAGCTTACTATAGCCCACTTTAGTAAGACTGATCGGTTCATTAAGTCATATATTAATGCCACACATGTGTGGAGATTTATAGTTGAATGAAGGAATATGCAGTGCTTGTGGTAAAAGACAGACTGTATATAGCCTTGACACACCCATGTTGTAGTTTTTGTTTCATAACATCTGAAACAAGGCAGCACGGTGGCACAGTGGGTAGCCACACAGCAAGAAGGTCCTGAGTTCAATTCCACCATCAGGCTGGGGCCTTTCTGTGTGGAGTTTGCATGTTCTCCCCGTGTTTGCGTGGGTTCCCTCCGGGTACTCCGGCTTCCTCCCACCGTCCAAAGACATGCAGCTTGTGGGGATAGGTTAATTGGATAATCCAAATTGCCACTAGCTGTGAATGTGGGAGTGAATGTGAATGCGAATGGTTGTCTGTCCCTATGTGTTAGCCCTGCGACAGACAGGCGACCTGTCCAGGGTGTACCCCGCCTCTCGCCCTATGACAGCTGGGATAGGCTCCAGCGCCCCCCGCGACCCTGAAAAGGATAAGCGGAAGCGAATGGATGGATGAACATCTGAAACATACATAATACAAAAAGTACTTCCTCATGAACAGTGGCCTCCAGCCCCTTTAGTTTTATAGCCAGCATCACCAAACAATATGTCAGCACCCAGCCTGTAATGTAAGTGCTAACGAGATAAAGTGAAAGCCTTCATTTACCTTTATTTGTTGTTTTTTTTGATGAATTAACTCCATCTGCCTTAATAAAATAAAATGTCACTATGCTGTTTTCACTAAAGTAGGCGAGACTGGTTGAACTCAAGAGCTTAACAGATTACAGTATTACAACTCAGTGCACTAACGTCGGGGAAAGCATTTAATTTAGTCCATATGTGAACAGTCCCACGAGCTGGGATTTAGTACGTGATAAGTGTCAGTGGCGTGAGCCTGCCATGGCCTCAACGGCTTTGAAACAAACTTAAACACAAAGAGGCTGGATACATGTGAGAACAAAATGAGTTAAGGCTGTGACTCAACACCTTGTCACACTATCTCACTGCTGTGGAAGACAGGAAGAGATAGGTGTGCGTGTGTGTGTTTTTTTCCAGTGTGTCTTAGTGGGAAATCATCTGTGAACGTGGTTGCAGAATCATCCAGAAAGTAAGTGCAGGTGTGTTTGTTCTTGCTGTAGAACAATAATGAGACGGAGAAAAGAGGAACGTGGAGACTTGTTCCTTGTTCTCTTGCCAGGTGTTGATGCTGCAGTGTATAAATGCACATGTGTGGTTACACATAAGGTTGACCAGGTTTCTCACTTTATGGGTGATTGCACAGTTTTAATCCCTCGCCTTTCATCCCACATATTGAGACAACAGTGCGCATTTTGATTAGCTCTAGTTTCCAAAAACCAGGACTGCGACACAGGCACACTTCTGATGTCTGGATTTTATCCACTAAAGAAAGCATACAAGGAGGTCATCGTGAGTGAAGTGCTGTTTAATCTACTTGAGCTATAGCTAATTTAAAAAATTGCATGCAATTACAAAACCTCAGGTCATGCAAATTTCAGTGTAATATGATGGTAACTACAAAAAGGGAAAGGAAATTCAGCTGTAATAAACAGTGAAAGAGAAACTGCTCAAGTTTCAGTGAAACTGGTGAGAAATGATTGTCAGAGATCTTTTTTCCAGTTTTTAATCATAGTTATCTTGCAGTTTTGCAAGGATGAGAGTATGAAAGCAGTCTTACAAGAAATATGCGGTTTACAAAAAGATCGGGCTATCTGTCGATGCATCTTTATGAAACAGAACAGTAGCTGAAATAAGAGTACACTGATCAACCTTAAAAGCATTAAGTTTCAACATTAGAAATAAACATCTGAGTGCACCAAGAAGTAAAATAAACATATGAACTTATGTTGATTTATTTTTCTACCACTGTGAGTTTGTGATGACAATGAATTCATAAAATTAATGATTTTCTGCAGCGTAATTCTCTTGTCTACTTTGCAGCTGCAGGGTTGTATTTTACTGTTATATTATTTCTGTTCTTTATAGATATCTATCACCTGTTCCTCTTGTAGCACCTCGTGCTCAGTTGATCTATTTTGCGCAGAAGAGTCAAATGACCCATCAGAAGCTTTGATTTATGTGAGCGCACCAAGAGCCTAAAGCAGAAAGCCCGAGTTAACAAACAAATCCGATAACCACCATTGTGATACCAGTTTTCTCTGACTAGATTTTAGACTTTTTCAAGCCAGCTGATACAAAGAAATCCTGGCTATGTTGAGCATGCTTCATAGTACGTCCTACTGGTCACTCAAAATACTTACATTTTCAGAAGGTCAGCAACAAGACATTTTTTAAAGATAATTAAATCCATCTATCTGAATAATGTGAATTA
The DNA here is from genome assembly GCF_000239375.1 of Pundamilia nyererei. NCBI lineage: Eukaryota > Metazoa > Chordata > Actinopteri > Cichliformes > Cichlidae > Pundamilia > Pundamilia nyererei. The sequence goes on from NW_005187455.1 coordinate 3,240,776, forward strand.
TTACCACTTCAAATATTGAAGTTTTACATTTAGCATTCTTTTTATGGTTTTTTTTAAAGCCTTTATTATGACAGGAAAGCTGGGAGAGAGCAGGGGGAAGACATGCAGGCTCTAAAATAGCCTTATTGCATTATGAGTCACCTGTTCAACCCGGTGAACTCAAATGGCACTCCATTCTCGTGTAATTCAGAAAGCAAATTCTCAACAGATGTTCTCTCACATCCCTCAGGTTTCTTATGTCTTTTCTGAGTGTTTGTGAGTGGCTGTGTCTGCGTTGAGATATCCTGGTGGGACTGCATCCTTGAAGTGACCTGGAGAGTTGAACTTTAGGAAGATTTCTGAATACAAGAAAATATAAGAAGTCTTCAGCAATGCCACGAACTTTACACCGTAATCAAACCGACACAGCAGTAAATGATGAATCATCTGGCTCCAGTACAGCCGGGCTAGACAAGGGTTGAACTGAGGTGATTAAAGCATGTGGTGTGACTGCCTGCAACGTAAAGCCTACACCCTTTTGACCTGTTGCTCCTTAAAACTAAAACAGTTTTCACTTCCAGCTTCCTTAACTCAAAAATGCCAAGCCGGCTGTGAGCATTTCTTCAAGTTGCATTATTTCACATACATTGTTGGATCTCTACTGATCCAATAAAACCATCTAAAAATATAAGATCAAATTATCAGTCTTCTTTTCTGCACATTTACGTGCTCCACAGAGAATGATTTCTACTAATGTTGATGGGCCTCTAACTTTTCTTCCATGCTGACATTTTGTTTGTTTTTTTACCAAAATTTCCAAACAGTTTTTAATTACAATGCCACAAAATTTGGTAAATGGTACACGGATTGTCACATTTGGTAAATCACGGTTCCAAGATGATCTATCCTTATGTGACTTTGCTGATATGCTCTTTTCTTCTATAGTTATTAGAATTACGTTTCTGGTCGTGTGTGAAACATTATAACAGTTATAAGAAAGATTAGAATGAACTTAAACTCTTACCACCAGGTCAACAGTTGAGCTTGAAGCTGTCCAGACCTCTGGGTTATGATCAGGAAAACTAATGACACATCCAACCACCCTGTTTAGATTCATCTCGCAACCCTGCTTCTTTGGCACTCCTCAATTTAGGATTGCGAGTCACTGATCCAAAGGTGTCTTGAAATATCTATGAAAACAGGATCCAGTTAACAAAATTTTATACTTAATAGGGGAATTTATTATGTTTTTAGCTTCAAAATGAAAAACATTATTATCAGCCCGTATCACATTACTTTTGAACACTTAGCTGCCAGCATTGCTAAGGTTGACAGAAGAGCTTTATTCGACTTCATTGCCTGAAGCCTAAGAAACAGTCTGCCTCACTTCAGCCTGCAGAGTGACTCACAGAGACGCTACACTGACACAGACTCTGGGTTTAGTTCACTTTACTGCCTGAGAAGTTTGAAAAGCACTTACTACTGTAACATACCATGCAACCATACTATATTATAGTGGTTAATTATTTTGCTGGAAAACATATGCAGCAGTGTATAATCTCAAATGTAATGAGTAAGCATTTGTTTTTTTAGTAATCTTCCACACACTTAGCTTTTTCTCCTTTGCCCTCAGGTAATCCATCCAATCTCTCTCTCTCTTCCTCCCTGTCTTTATATCTGTCTCTCTCTCTCTGTCAAACATTTACACAATGTGTGCATGTTTGTTTTCAGACTTCTGTGAACATGCCCAAAATGGTGTCCATGCCCATGTGTGTTTGTGTGTGTGCGTGTGTGGTGCGACAGCCCAGTGTCCGTGACAGTGTAGATTCATTATGGCTCAAACCTGCGGTTACAGAACTCTAAGGGAGCAAAGCACAAGGTCTAATTATCCTGTCCAAACACACACACACACACACACACACACACACACACACACACACACACACACACACACACACGCTTACAGAAACTCCCAACACACACTGTCTTTCAGTAAGAGGTACAAGCCTTTGTCCTGAAGACAGAAATAACTCTGAGGAACACTCTGGACCAGTTGGGTGTCACTGGCTGGCTGCTTTTATTTGTGTGTGTGTGAGAGAGTGATTGAGTGTGTATGAAAGACAAAGGGCAGGACAATATTTTTAACCCTTGCTTAACCATCTAGGTTTGCCTACAGCACTGTTTCTGTGACTACACAGTGCCTGCCGTAGGTTCTGCCTGTTTATGGCCTGCTAGCTGAACAGTTGTTTTGTTAAAGGCGTTTTCTGAACTTAAACACCATTATCAATTTCTGCTGTCAGCTATTGTAACGGAAGGAACTTTGATGTCTCAAAGTTTCAAAGAAACTAGGACAGTAGTCACTGAGAGAGGAAAGTTATTTCAGCATCAATACCTTTTTTTTCTATTTGGGGGCTTCAAATATTTCACTATTGACTCATTTGAAATATTGACTAATTTCAGGTTTCTAATATAAATCTTTATAAATGCATAATCATCTATTTCTCTCAGTCATGGCAGTCAACACCACACCTCAGTTTACTTTATTACTGCAAGATTTGGCAACTTATCATGGCCTTTTATCAATATTTACCCCACTCAGGATAACATAAAATCTCTAGGTCAATGCTAGCACAGCTTTCCCTCCGTTTCTCGAGTGAGATAGCAGAGAACTGCATCACTGTGATGTTCACCCAATCTGGTGCATCGAGCTTTCTCTCAGAGGAATAATTTTACTTAAATATAGCGACAATGGTGAATTAATGTTATGGTAACTATTTGTTTCTGAATACCACCACCTCTCTAAAGCCCTCAAAAGAATGGTATTCAGAACACCCCAACCTTTCACCCATTATTCAAGTACACACAGAAAAAGTACACAGAAAAAAAATTAAATCTTTCAACTCAGTAGCAAGAGTTGGGCATTGTTATGCAAGTATTTGTATCCGTTATTATGCATATTTCCCAGTGCAACTCTATGAATGTCAGTTTGGCAGATTGTGCAAGATCAATGAGTAGATGTTCAAGCTGACAGTAAAGACATTTTTACAGGAACAGGAACTTGTTAATACTTGGTTGCAGTACTTTTGCATTCAGAACTTAAATTTTACATTTATTTTAGCAATAGTATGTGATTAAGTGAAGCTATAGCATGCATGTAAGACCCATGGCATATTTTTGTTTTAAAGCTTTTTTTTAAAAAAAAAAAAAAAAGAGAGACAACTGAAAAAGAAAAGAAAAACACTTTAATTCAAAGTGGCACAGACGCCACAGAGATGGTAATAGTAGATAGAAAAATAATGTAGCAAAACCTGAGTCATTTTGCATTGTGTGCATCAGTGTGTGTATGTGTGTGGTTGAAAGTGTAGCCTTGTTTTGAAAGCTATTTTTGAGAAGCAGCATAGTAAGTTGTGGTAACCAAATAAAATCACACGAGCTCTTTGGAAGTGGCTGACTCAATGTTTCCACTGTGAAAGGAACGAGGCAAGAAGAAGAGCAAGATAGAAAGATGAGAAACTTAAAAACCCTTGCATCAGAGATGTCTGTCTTCAAAGACTTTGGGCAGAAACAATCACTTGCAGAATGCGCACAACTTGGCTGTCTTTTCATTCGCATCACCTTTTGCATCCACAATTTTTAGATTTCTGGATCCAAAGTGCATCTTGTCAACTTTTAATATTTCTCAGTGTCATGGTAACACTGCAAAGGTTTTTAAATATGCTGCATTCAAAAGCCAGTGGGGAATCTTCGACTTCAAATCTCCTTTAGTGCTCTAAAACTGGCAGAAAGGCACGATGTTAACAGTAAAGGATTCATTTACCTGTGGCTTCCCAAAACAAACAGACCAAAATAATTCACTGTGCAAACATGAAAGAATCTGCAGTAATTGTGATAAACTGTTTTATCTCTAAGTAGATGAATTGTATCATCTTGTTTGACTGATGGGCTGAATTCTGTTTTTTTACTGATTAAATGCCTGACTGGTGAATTGCCGATGATTGGCTGACTTCCTGCCTTTCTGAATCTGTTTTTGTGAAAGTTTGGCTTTTCGTCCTTTGGCATCTTTGTCACACTTTGCCTGCTGTTACATCCCGCTAGCAATTACTGTGGGTGTGTGCGGGAAAATGCATGCACTGTACACGGTACCTTCGTGTGTTTGCACGTGCTGTTTGAATTACTTGTTAGGAGCCTGCAGAGTTGCAGTGACAGCAGGAAAATGATTTGTGGCAGCAGGTTTTCTATTCTCAGATGAAGGATGAGGTTATTTGAGGTAAGAGTTCAAATGAGGAAACTATTAGAGAATTACCAATGTGTGTCTGGGTGTGCATGTGCGTGTTTCCTTTCTGTAATCCTGAGGTATACAGTAAGCTTGAAAATGAAACGTTTTTTGGGAAACTGGTTTTGGCTTCATGTCAGTCTCTCAGCCCGCAGTTTGTCAGCTAAAGGAATACATCTGCTTCTGATTGCAGTGCAATTCAAACCTCTTATACTGACTGTGAAATACAACCAATCGTCCAGAGTAACAGATCAACCCTATACACAGTGTTTCTGATTTAAGATGTTTATTGGTTTATCCCTGGATTTACAGTAATGTTAAAACAGCAAAAGAAAGCAATTAAAACATGTTAATGTGTGATATTGTAAAGCACTGTTTGCTGTTCTTTATCATAAGCAAAGCTAAAAATGTTCTGCTCTCATACTCAAAGCATGGACATGACACTGAGATTGATCTTCTCATCAAACTGCCAGCAAGAAAGCAAACAAGTCTGTTTGCCAAAACGGCAGACTATTTCTTTGAAATCTATGAAGTAAAGAAACTTCCAGCATGCATGTTATCAAATAAAGTATTATTAGTCCAGTTCTAATTATAGCTTAGATGCAGTTAATTTGATAACAATGAGAGGTGGTTTTAGATAGTCTGCATACAGGCTCCTCTTAGGTACACCACATCCTCCTGTTATGTTGTCATTCATAGTTTCTCAGCTTTCATTTGCAGCCAAGCATGACTATAGATCAACACATACTGTGATTTGGAAGGTCATTCAGAAGTGGCATTTTGGCCTTTTTGATCAGGATATGAAATTAATCCAAATCCCTAATTTGGAATAAATTCACATGCTGTGAATCCAAGCAGTTCCTATTGAGCTTCCCTGTTTTTCATTGCACTGGTTTTGATAAACCACATAACCCATGTTTTTCAGTGTACCAAAAACAGCTAATATATTATAATAGTATCTAGACATCAATGGACCATTAAATAAAACGTTATAATGAAAAAAGCTTTCAGTAAGATTGCTTTGCGTCATGAGACCCATACATCTGCCAACAGGAGCCCTTCCCTTACTCTGCAAGCTGAAGACCATCATGACAGTCAAATCATTACAGTGGTTGGTGAGGTGACGAAAGAGCGCAGAAACGCTGCCAACTAAAGCAAAAAAAACAAAACAAAAACCCACAAACCTTGTGTCTGTGTTCCAACGCTGCTTTGAGGAGAGACAAGTCTCTAATGTGCAACATGATAAACATTGCTGCAAGCAAATTAACAATAATAATAATAATCTCACTGTTTCCATAACAAGAAGGTATAATAACATCTCTGAAGGCCTAGAGAAAATAAGTTGCCGAAGGAAAATCTTTATTGCTTTTACAAAAGTTCTTATTCGGGTTGAAATCCAGTGTAATATTCTACTATAAACAAAGGCAAAGCTCTAATGGTAATGTGTGATGTGAGACGCCAATTTTTGATGCCAAATGAAAGGGGAGGCTGAATTAATGGGTATTAACTTCACTCAAGACAAGAGTCTTGATATATAGTAATGGCAGACGTTCAGGTTGCGGAGATGAAACTAAATTGCCAAAAAAATCAACATGTGGAGAATTTACTCTTCACTTTGCCGCCAAATACAACAGTCCCCTGATGACATTCAGGGAAACTGAGCCTTAGAGAAATCAGTCTTACTGTATTGACTCTCTGCCGGTGATCGGCTACTTCCTACACTGGTGTAGCTGAATTGTTGATTTAAAGTTAAAAAGTTCATAAAGTGATGATTACTGGAGGAAAAATCCACAAAGGAAGAAAAAGTATCACATGTCCTGTCAGAATAAGATGTTTTTCCAGATGTGCAATTTTTTCCCCCCTCTGTCATGGTGAATTTGATTTAAACCACTGACAGATAATAAAACTAAGTCTTCAGTCCCACCAGCTCTGTGAAGCTATTCACAAGGGTACTTGAACCCAAATGCTAGCACCACAATGCTAACAGGATAATATTTAACAGATATAATGTTAACATCTTCCAAGCGATTGTCTCCAGATTGCCGTTACCATTTGAGAGCATTTCTGTCAGGAGATGTTAGTAAAGTGGGATTGTTATTTCCATCTACAGCAATTTATATTTGGCACCACTGCTATGTTCTGTGGCCTTCCCACCCTTCTATACCCACACAGGGAAAGCCTCAAGTGGGGAGAGCATTAGCTGGGATGTAAGTGGCAAATGGATCAGTTCTTTTATAGCACTTTTCTACAGTACCTAAGGGGTCAAAGCACTTGATATAACTTGTCTCATTCGCATAAGCACCTTTTTCTATACACGTGCTTCCTATCTAAGAAACATTCACAAAGGATGCATTGGAGAGCAACTTGGGTGTTCCAACAATCCAGGCTCTTAATATCTTGTCGGATATTTGGCACAAAAACTAGAGCAACCAGGGATTAAACTAGCAACCTTCCGATTAGCAGATTACCTGCTGAGCTACAGCCACCCCAACTACAGAAACTATATGCATAGATATCTTAAATGGCACACCAACCTGTATGAGATTAGCTCTAGGAATGTTATCAGCTGGTACCCGTGATTTGCCTGCCAGAACTAACCCTACGGTTGACAAGCTATACCCCATTACCTTCACCTGCCATAACTGTTTCAGTGTAAAAAATCAGGGTCATGTCTTCTTCAAATAAGCATTCTGCTAGCTCTTTGGTCATGTAACTTGCTTCTTTGTTTAGTCAGATGTGAAATTAGAAGCACATTGTGATTCATTTCAGGGTTAACTAGTGTTCCCCTCACCTGTTTCCTCCTCTGGCATTAGAGGCTTCTGTGGCTTTTGGCTCACTTTTCAAATTAAACCACACAGCTTTTATATCCCTGTTGCATCTGTAAAGATCCTGTTTTTCAGAGTACAGTGTGGCCTGGGGCAGGCAGCATTATTTTGTGCCAGCGGATATCTGGATGATGTTGCACAGTCTGTCCATCCGGGCTAAATCTGAAAGGCTTAATGCCACAATGTGAGGGAAAAGAAAAAAAGATTCTTCCTACCCTTGTAAATTCCTTAGCTGCTCTTTAAATTATTCATGTATGGCAGTTTAAGCAAACATTTTGTACGGAACTCATTAAAACTCACACCTGAAAGCTGCATTTCAACCAAAACCATCCACTGTTAGCTACTCCGGGTAGTTGTGGCTGTAATTTCCAGCTGTTAATTATATAAGGATTCAGTTACTCAGGTGTTTTATTCTTAAAATAGGTTTAAAGTGGGTGAAGAAAATACATTCAGTAACTTGCACAACATTGTGTCTGAGTGAAGTAGCTAAAGTTTCTGTTGTTGTTGTCTAAAATGGCTTTCTGTGTACACAAGTTACTACATAATTTTCATTGTGGGGATCCCCTTCCACAGTAACAGGAACCTTGTTGTTTCTGGAGAGAGGTTTTTTTTTGAGCATCCACCCTGAGGATGTGTTCCTGTTCTACTGACCAGGGAGATTATTACTGAAAAGTTACTCTTCCTGCTGCTGAAGAAATGGACTGAGGCCAAGACACTGAGCGATCAGCTGCAGGGTTACTGTACAGAAAAGAAAACACCTGTTTCAGTCAACAGCCTGCCAAGTGTATCTAGATGACTGAGGCAAGGAGTTACAAATAGACACAGCTGAGGGGCACAGTGTGAAACAAGGCAGGTGATTTCTGTTATAACATGCAGACAAGAGGACTGGGCACCCAAAATCCAACCAGACTCAGCTTTCAGCTTGTTTGCTTCAACTTTTATTTTTTAATGATTTGAAAAAGAAAATTTGAGCAAATTCAGCTTGACATTGTGATAATGCTTGAATGTGTCACTGGAGCTACAGCAAGTAAAATAAGTATTGAACACATCACCAGTTTCCTAAGGAAATGTATTTCTAAAAGGTGTCATAATTACCATGTAACAGCATTAACCTGAGGCTACAGCCCTACACACCAGCACAAATCTCTATCCAAATGAAGACACGTGTGAGCTTACGTGTGGCTGATTTCACCACAAATGATGGCTCACTTTATCACGGTGCTGTGCAGGGGTCCGCATTTACTCAGCTTTAACATCACCCTGGGCTCTTGGCTAGCTTAGTGTTAGCATGCCGTCTGTACAGGTGCCTGCAAAGAGCCAAACTTATGTTAAAAGTATAATGCAGTTGTTTCTGTCCTGGAGCGGTTTCCACTTTACCATCACATTCTCATCCTTGTGCAATAAAAAAAAAGAAAAAGTAATGTCTATATCTATGCTGCAGACTGCAACACTATTTTCCTCCTACACACAAACTAAAATCAGCTAAATGTAACGAGACTGCAAGAACCGATAAGAGGGATCAATAGGCAGGCAAAATAACGATTCCAAGGAATTGGACTACTGTGAGCCATTCCCTGGGAATCCCTGATAACAGCTGAGAGTTTCCCTGGCAGTGTGTTTGGGACGATCTTCCTTCTAAAAAGGTCCACCCTCGTTTCAACATCATCATCATCATCCTGGTAGATTGCTGCAGATTTTTTTAATCACAATATCCTGGTACATTTTTCCATTCCACCGTCCTTCAATTACGTGCCAGTGCCGTATGCTGAAAAACAGCCCCACACCATGGTGCTCCCACCTCTAAACTTCAGTAATGTGAAATTGTTTTGGGGTTGATATCCAGTGCCCTATTTTCTCCAAACGTGGTGTGTATTACGGCATCCAAAGAGTTTAATGTTGGTTTCATCTGACCAGACTACACTCTCCCAGTATTTCACAGGCTTGTCTTAATGTTGTTCAGCAAACTTTAAACATGCTTCAACATGCTTATTCTTCAGCAATAGAGTCTCGCGTGGTGTACGAGCACACAGGCCATGGCGGCTGAATGCATTACTTATTGTTTTGTCTTTGAAACAATTGTACCTGCTGATTTCAGATCTTCCTGTAGCTCCCCACATATGTTCCTTAGCTCTTAAATAACACTTCTGATAACTCTTTTCATTCTTCTTGCTGGGAGCACCTGGTTGTGGTCATCACAGTGAAATTATGTTCTTTCCAACTCCACATTATGGCCCCAACAGTGCTCACTGGACCCTTCAGTAGTTTAGAAATTCTTTTGTAACCAGCACCATCAAGGCTACAACGGTCTGATCAGTAACTTTATCAATCACAAGCGGTTTCTTGTGTAACACCTGGGAATGAGACCTTTTTATAGGCCAATCAGTTGGGACTGAAGCAGCTGATTTTAATTTGCAAAAATTGGCAGGATTGCTTTCTAATTACTAATAGATTTCAGCTGGTGTCATGACTTTGCATGCTTTGTTGCACCTCCCTTTCTTCATGTGTTCAACAGCACATTTAGAAATACATAGAAAATTGGTGACATGTTCAGTACTTAATTTACTCGCTGTAGTGACAATTCTCTTTTTAGCAGAGTTGACTGAACAGTTTATAAAGCAATTAACTAATTAGGAGTACAGTAGCACACCCTCATTCACAAAAAGTTGAGAAACTCTATGAAATGTAACAGTAACAGAAGACAAATATATCTAATTTCATTAGTATTTATTTATTTATTTATTTATTTTATTATTTTAACAGTTTGCATAATATGTGTTTGTTAAAACATCTTCTGTGCTCAGATTATATCAAACCAATCATCTTCAGTTGTGCTTGGCATTTCGGCACTTGCTGTATCAGGCATTTCCTAAGCTTAACCTTAGAGGTTTTCCTGTTTCACATCTTTGTATCTTGCTTGGTTTTCCACTACTGTGGAAGGTTCAGGTTAGCTACTGTTAATTAAAAGTGTGCTGGAGTGAAAGGACTGTGACAGCTTTTGTTACAGTACCGCATTCCTTGTTCTGGGAATGTGTATGTATGCTCTCATGTAAAGGTAGTTAATATTCTCAGAGTGTGATCAACTGTATAAATTCTGCTGTCATGCAACATATAAAACAAGATTTTAAAAAAGTCAGAACTTGAAAGATCAGAAGCTTTCATACGAACCCAAAATATAAGAAGACATATACATATATGGGGTGACCGTGGCTCAGGGGGTTGGGAAGCGTATCTGCAACCGGAAGGTCGCCGGTTCGATCCCCGGGCTCTCTGTCCTGGTCGTTGTGTCCTTGGGCAAGACACTTTACCCTACCGCCTACTGGTGTTGGCCCACAATGGTGCGATATGGCAGCCTCGCTTCTGTCAGTCTGCCCAAGGGCAGCTGTGGCTACAACTGTAGCTTGCCTCCACCAGTGTATGAATGTGAGAGTGAATGAATAATGGCATTATAAAGCGTGTTGGGTGCCTTGAAAAGTGCTATATAAATCCAATCCATTATTATTATTATTATTATATAAACACGTACATTCAAAAATGCACTCACACCGGGAGATGGAGAGAGTAAAAAGAGAGTTGTGGCAGGATGTTGAGAACTATACTTACATGCTTCCTGTAGACGTAAACATACAGTAGGTGTCTGCCCCTTTGATTTAAAACGTCAAGTGATCACAGGGTGTTTACATGAGCTTTAGATCTACATCACTGCACACTCAGAACATTTTGCGATATGGCAACACACTATGCAAATGCTAATGCAAATTCTTCATGTAGATATAATTTTTTTTTTACTGTACATGTTGTTAAATAAAACAGTTTAACCGTTTTATTAAGTTTAGGCATATAAAACTGCATACAATAAATACTTTCTTGGTAATTACTTGCACAAGGATTAGCATCAAGCACCCTCACCCTAAAATACTTACCTTTTTGTCTTGATTAGACAATGATTAGTCTATAGTTCCACATCAAGAAGCTCTCAAGTGAATATTTAAGACATGTCAAACAGAGTTGTTGTTGTCAAATAACTCAGTAAGAAGCAAAGTTAAGTAACACCAGACTTGTTAACCAACTCATGGAGCATTGGGTTGATTTTATATAAGCCCACATATATACAACAAGATATTCTAGTAAGAACAAGGAGTTAGCTTTTGTTTCAATAACTGGGTTTTTGTTACATTTTAATGCAGTCACATGTGTATTCTATGAAGCATAACTGTCATTAATTAAAATATCTCTTCTTCTCTCTGTTCTTTCTGTTCCAGAGGGCACCTAGACCGGTTGTTCTCCTGCCGAACATAGTGCCTCATATCCACCAGGAGCCTGTCACCCTTATCTGTGTAGGCCTACTGCTGATACTGATTGGGCGATGGATTTGGATACAAGGCAATACAAACACCCAGGACACCCAGGTTTAAAATGAGAGTGGTAGACCTAGAAACCCGGCAGATGTAGCACTTTTTTACTAACTGTTTTTGGATCTACTTTTTTTGGGGGGGGGAATTCATTTTTAGCCTCTACTCTCTGCTTTTCCATTTGCAAAAAAGACTGCTTTTGTCTCCTGGAACTCTAACCCTTTTTTGTGTTTGCACCAATGTTTTTCCGTCATGGCCTCAAAGATTTTGTGATGCTACCAAAGAGGCAAGATTTTGCAATTCTTTGTGGGCAGGGGCAGTCGCAATACCTTAATATGCCTCTGCAAAATGACGCCTGTGGAAATTCAAATGTGCCTTGAACAGTTTCTCGTTTACTTCGCTAGCTTTCCATACAATTTTTTTTTTTTGTACAAAGATTATGTTCTCCCCAGGTCAAAATATCTGTCAAAATGGATGACTTTGGTTTGGAATTGCACCTGCATCACATTCATTGCCATCATGCAGCAGACTCATGACCTCTGTAGGAATCAGCCGGACCAGACTTGCATCAGTATCCAACATGTTTTTAAAAATACTTGTGGCAGATTGACAGCACACCAGCATTTTAGAACTCAAATGAATTGGGTATTATGTTTTTCTTGAATCTATAATCTGGATTATTATCCCTTAAAAGGTACTTTTAAGTTACTGATATATAGCAGGAGACATCTGTATGAATCTTCATTTGTTTTCTAAACATATATAGCATAGAAATTTGTTGTCTTCTAAAACTGCAAAATTGATGTTTTATCACTGTGTTTCATGACTACTTTAACAACAATTGGTACATAATATACAGCACAACCTGATAATGAACTGAGCCCACCCAAGTAGATTTTACCATCTGCATCTTTTAGACTTTATCAAAAAACCCTTAATCATAACACAAGATGATATTGAACCAACTTCCTGCAGTAGTAGATACAAGTCTTCCAATCTCCACTAGAGAACTCAAAAATGGGTTATACCACCAAATACTATCTGTGTACATGGCTTCCTACAAGATGACATCAAAATGCAATAACAGTTTTCTTCTTTGGTCATTTTGTATTCAGCATTAAAGCAAAGAAAAAGAGTGTGTTAATAACCAAAATCTGAATGTGAGTGTTCCATTTTTGTTTAATAACAAAATTGGAGGAATTGTTACTAAGTTGAAATCCAGTTAGCAGAGTGGTGTTGATGAACAAAGTGAACAACAAAACTATTAAATAGTGTCATTTCATAGTGTCTTGTTTATGCATTATGCAACCTTTAAATTTAAACTAATCAACCATTACTGTCTTCCACCTTCTTCATTAAGCATCTGGTTTTACCATTAGCAGGCAGAGTGCAATGGTTTCTTGACAAGGTCACGATATCCGTATATTAGCACAGTGATTCAGACCTGGCCAAGTCTCCATACGCTTGCCAGGTCATTAAATAGTTAGTTTGAGTTTTGGACAAACACCAAACATTGAATAGTGCAAGTCAAAGACTCTTAAATAACTAAGTGATTAGCGAACAGCGGAAATAGAGGCTTCAGATTAAAAACATGTATTTGTATCTTTGAACTCTTGATGCCAATGAAAACCTTTGTTGTGTTATAATGTAAGAATTCATGATCCTATAAAAAAATAGATATTGGGTTATGTTACGAAAAAATAAATGTTACCACTTAATCCTGATTAAATCTGAAGTAAATACAAACAACTGAGTACACTTGTCTGTGTTTACAAATATCAGAATTTACTCCCATTTGAATGTTGAGGGTAAATATAAATCAGTCCATTTTCTTGACTTTGAACATTGTTTGCTATCTGAATATAATGTGGTGTCAATGGATTATGCAAAAATACATTTAACCGAAGCACTTTATAATACCAAAAGTGCATGCTTCTACTAGGAAAGTTGAAGGAATCAACTGTGCACTACAGTTTATTGGAGGTGCGAAACCAAATCAACCAATACTTCTTATGATCTGATTCATGAAAATTAGAGAAAAAAGACACAAAGATAGAATTCCTGCTCTGTTTAACTGGCTTTTTTGAGAATAATCACAACATCCCTACCTCCTTTAAAGCATGGTGCACAGCCAACTCCTTGAACTTTTCTGACAAACTTTACCAAGCAAGCAGACTGACTAGGTTTGGTTGGAGTAGTAAGCATTAAACACTGTATTTCAAAGGTCCAATGTGAACACTGACCAATTATATTTGTGTACAACTCATGTTTTCCATGTTGGTTTGAATGGTACAAGTTGAATATTCCCAAATTCATTGACATAATATACGTTAACTTGATCGGTACCAATAATAATAAAATGACATTGCCTAGTGAGCATGTTTGTTTAAGCATGACACAAACAAAAATAGGGAAGTATTTTTATGCCCCTGTGAGCAACCTTGGAGATGTACTGTGCTATTATGTGTGATACATGTGTTTGATTTAAAACTTCAGAATCAACGTAGTTCAATCACTGTTGACGACTCCCTGTGAGGTTAGCCCAAACGTTTGTTGTAACACAGCAATAATCAAATGTACGTTTGCACAGTTGTGTCAACACCACTGAAAATCACTGATACATTAATGTGCTGGTATTTATCACTGCTACATAAGAATTTCAGCTACTCTGTAAGCTGTGTAATCTTACATTTTAATAGCTATTCATCAGCTATAAGTAATCATTTTCAAGCTTTCTCCTATGATATGATGAGATGGTTTAGGACTGGTCACTAATTGAAGGTTTTGCAGGCGTTATCTAAAGATATTTAGCATTACTTGTAGTGGATAAAGTCATTAGAATAATCTGTACTTGTATTGTTAAAAATCCACTTCTGACAGCAGTGTCATATAGATTATATTTGTCATATAAACATCACCGTACACATCTGGCTTATTGGTACAAGATTAAAATAAAAAATCGCAACAAAGAGACATTAATGGCCATAAAAAGTACATTAAAAGATACAAAGAGATTTAACATAACCACAGAAAACCACAAAGAGCTCTTACCAATGTATTGTTTATTTCCGAGAACCACATTTGTCCACTTATGTTAGCAAAACTGCCACAGCGCAACCTAAACAGAAAACGCAAAAGTTGTTTTACACTACTTTCTGTTTCTGGTTGTATTTCCTCTTTGTTCTATCTTTTCCTGTTGGAGTAATGTATTGCATACCATGTAACCTTTCTGATTTGTCTCTGTTTGGAATTGAACACGTTCCAGGTGTGTGTTCATGTGCACCAAACCTAAGTGCTTTTGCTTTTGTCGCTGCTGTGACACTGAGATCGCTGTAACTGCGTGTTGATTTTTGATATCGTGCCATGTGAAACCTACAACCTCATTTTGAAGTACTGTATTACAGCTGGAGTGTGAGAGAAGAGCATGGCAGGGAGGAAACTGAAAGATGAATTAACGGCTTATGAAACTGATATGGAAACCTGGCAATGTGCAGATTCTCCGCCTATCATTTGTAGGTGTTAGAGCACAGAAACACTTGTATTACATTCAGGGTTTTACTGACTCGCTTTAACCCTGCTCAGGCTGCGTTCGCATATTGTGCTGTGCTCTTTGGGGCTTTAAGATAACAGCTATTATCTACATACAGTTATGTGAAAAAGCAAGTTGCAAATTGTTAGCTTTTTTGGCATATCTTCAGTGCCGACTGATAAAGGTGGTCGACATGACAAGAATTTTTAAATCATGAATTTGACAAAAGCATGAACAGATGTAATGATGTGTGGAGAAAGAGAGTCACCGTTGGTCTTGGTCCCCTTCGGCAGAAATCATTTTTAGCAGGTGTTTTGTATAATTGTTATAACTGTCCTTGCTAAATGTCTAAAGTTGCAAAAGTTTTTAAGGGTTTTACTGATATTGCTGCACTTTTCTAATCCCCCCCCCATAACTTTTAAATGGGATCATATTTGGGTTGTTTTATATGACCTTTCATGGTTAATCAAATCCATAACCCTCAACATGTTCTTTTTGAGGCATTCCTTAGTAGACTGGCATAATTTATGGCACGTTTGGGCTGCTGAAAGGTAAACATATTTGCAGCTGAATCAAAGACTAGACGGGCAGGCTAGACAATAACCTAGGTGGGAAATCAACAGCAAAATTATTATCCACTATACTCCAGAATTGAAATTGCATAGGCTGAGAAGTTAAAATCTCCCCTGTTTCTGTTTGTTGTCTTGAGTTTTGTTTTGTTTGGGAATAGCAAAGGCTTTTTTATGAATGAATAAATACAGTTGAGGTCCAGTGATGCATACATGTTGATGCCAACAATTATAGGCGATACCTTCAGAGTTTGTGATTACAACTTTTAGATTTATGAAAACTTCAGTTTGCATCAGTCTGCCTTTGTTTGGAATTTAAGGTGGTTCTAAACCCTGGTTGAAATGTTCTGGTTTTTGAAGGTGTGACGAAACACCTTTTCCACTCAAATTATTTACATGGAAAAATTACATAGTACATTTATCCATAGGCATTTTATGAAATGTTTAACAGATATGCCAAAAGAAGCCAGACTATTAAGACTATTCTCATGACAGGAAAATAAGATAAAAAAAAAATCAGTGGAATTGTTAAAAAGATAAAACACACAGTATAGTGGACCCAGAGACATAGCGGTTTATTTTGCTTTTGCTGAAAGTGCTGTACAGAAATGCATCTCTTGGATGGAGGTTGTTTGTGCAAGAACTGAGACAAACAATTCCAAATGACCCAGTAAAATTGTAGCAAATTTGTCTTTTGTTAATATTGTAACTGTACACTGAACATGTAATTATTGCTTCAATTTAAAATAAAGCTTTTTACATTCAATTTAATCAAAAAATCAGAGCAGTGTGATTATTTGTCAATACAAACCATCTTTTTATTCTAATTTGCATATGTTTGGTTATAGAAAGTTGTTTATTTAAATAGAATTTAGTTGTTAATATGAACAACTGTGAATGTGTAACCAATGTAAAGGTCAGACTTTGTTTGAGGCAGTCATGTGTACATTTTCTTTTTTAAAAGAAAACAGAATCCCCCTATTTTTCCCCAGTAGCCCATTTGCAGCTGAATTTTATGCATAAAGACTATGACTTTGAGAGATACTTGTTTGCCATACTCAGCTGAAGGCTTTTATATCACATCCACACACATCCAATATGCTCACTTTATTTGGAAGTATTAGTGAAACATCTAAGTGAAGCATATAAAACCTCTTTATGTACATCTTTCAGAAAAGAAATTATAGAAGTAAAATATATTTTATTAGCAAATATATTTTATTTTTATGAGATCCGTATTTGATCAAACATCAGTTTGTTTATTGGCATAAAATCTCAAAAAAAAATGAAATAAAGTTGTTTCCCTTTCCTTTTGTGTTTGTGTGCGTGCGTGTGTTCGTGTGCTCATCTGCAGTACACGGAAAGTACGGTGCCTTCCAGAACTTGGCAAAAGCACATGCTCAGATAATTATATGTCTTCCACATTCAGACTCACATACACAACTCATTAACACACGCACACTTGGTCACACACACAAATGGTTTCTACACGCCTGCAGGCACACACACACACAGACACCAACACAAACACATTCATACACATGTGTGAGTCAGAACTGTAGTCCAGCCGGGGTGGATTCCTCCATCTGTAGAGAAAGAGAGAAGTAACAGTTTTAACTCTTAGTGGTTTGAAGGTAAGAGAACAAAAGGTGTCTAAAATGACTTTCATATAGCAGGTTTGTGTTGCTCAAAGTTCAACTAAAATGAAAATGTATGACTGTTTTCTGCTACAGCATACAGATCTGCTTTGTAAACACAATTCAGTAATATATGGTGTGCACTCTTTAGAAGTTCAACATGCACTTCAGTTGCACTAATGTCCTATGTACAGGTCAATGAATTGTCGTATATTTAGTGTTTAGTCTGTTTCGTAATCAGTACTACAGACTTTTGTTCTTTTGAGAAATTATTTTCCCTCAATGTTTTACATAGACCAGGAGTCCCCAATCCCAGCCCCACGAGGGCCGGTGTCCCTGCACGTTTTAGATGGGTCAACACACCTGAATCATGTGATTAGTTCATTACCAAGCCTCTGGAGAACTTAAAGATGGTTATTTATCCATTTAAATCAGCTGTGATGGATCAAGGACACATCTAAAACCTGCAGGGACACTGGCCCTCGTGGACTGGGATTGGGGAACCCTGACATAGACCCTTAAAGCCTAATCCACAACCATGACACATGTTGATTCTATTGCATCTACTATTCCCTTGCGTAAGAACACCACTGCCCCTTTCAGGATCAGGACAGGTAAGATAAGATAAGATAAGATAAAACTTTATTAATCCCTTGGGTGGGTTCCTCTGGGAAATTCGGTTTCCAAAAGCACAGCACCGACAGAAGTTACAGAGTCAGACTTAACTTATCAACAAAGTCTTGATTGTATTTTTTGTTTCTAAAAGAAGAGAATGAATTAGCTCTTCGGAGTGTAATGTGGTAAAGGAATGCTTCACTTTTTGTAACGCTGGTTTCAGTAGTTTTAACAAGGAAGTAGCATTTTGTGTATTGCACCTGACCTGATAAAAGTGCTATCAGTTACCTTCAGTATGAAGGTACAGTGTCTGAAGATAATCACTTTAATGGTTCAAGTAGCAACTGGTTTGTGGGAAAACAAGTGTGCTCTTGTTTTTAAAATTTGGATTATGCACCACTAAAGTCCAAGTATCAACAGCCATGATTCATTATCTCTTTATGCCTCATCTCAGTTTTATAAGGCAGGTCAAGGACTTCATCGTTACATGACGTATTCTTAAAAATGTTTGTGTAATCAAAGAACCATACTGCAATTTTGGCGCTTTTGCAGTCATTCAACCAACAGTTTGTTGACATTTCTTAAGTACTTAGGGCCAATTGTCAGAAATTCCTGCTAATAAGAAGCAATTTTAACAATAAAAATTTAACACTAAATTTGAAAAAGTATTTTGATTATGATTTTTGGCAACAGTGGCACTCATGCTGGGCACACTATGATTATATAGGAAGTACTTATAAAAATGGTTTGTGGTTTGACTCCTTCAGACTACACTACCTACTGTGTAAAACACAGCAGGAACCAGGTGTGCGCATAGTTTCCTCACTGCTGCTTTTCACACATACAACTAGTGTAACAGAGTTCTTTCTGTATTAGGGCCAAGAGGAGACATATTCAGGATGCTGTGGTCAGAGACCTCCAGTCTATTCTCTTCCTGTATTGAGTGCTGTTTGTGTGAAAAGTGAACCACAGGAAAAAAAAAAAAAGTCCTGCATTTAAGGGGCAAGTATATAAGTGTTATCGACAAAGAGCATACATAAAAGTATTCACATCTAATTGATGTAAAACTTTGGCTAGCCTATAATAAGTTTTTATATTAAGTATAGAGTACAAAATAACTACATTTCCACAAGTGCAAAACAATGTATACACTCAAGTAGAACAAAAATGGAAACTACTTGCAGTTGTCAGTATATAAAAACAGATGTTCCTGTAAATCATAACTTAAAAAGAAAAAGTGAACTTGTTAAGTCTGGTGAATTTCTGCTAGACACTCAGCTTTTCACAACAGCACCTGCATGTGTAAATAATGTACACATATGACTCCAGCAGCACTTTTAGTGAACTTCATGTCTCTGAGCAAAATCTAGATCTTGAAATGTATTTGAACAAGGACATGTAAACATGTTGTTTAGCGCTTTTTTAGCAAACTAATAAAATGCTGGAATTTCTTCATTCACCAAAACAAACCTAAACTCTTGGTTGGGATGTGGTTTTTTTTTTTCATTTCTCTTCTATTTGGCAAAAGTTGAATCTGATAAGTTCAAAAAAATAACCTTAATATTTGAATAGAAAGTAATCTTTTAAAAACGTAAAATAAAGTATCTCATTATGTGGCCTTTACTGAGCAAAATGAAGTAGAGGGTGCAGAAAAGCCACAATGCAATGTCCCCATATAAGTATCAAGAGTCTCAGGAAGCTATAGTAGCCTTTAGTGGTGCAACATGTCAGTTAAAACAGCCACACCACTAATAATGGAAATTTTAAGTCTTCATTTGAACTGGTAGACAGAAATAAGCTATAGTATGTCTGTGATTCTGTACATAAGTTAATGTTCTTATGGAAATGTGGGCATGGAGATGGACTTGCTTTGCCTATAGTCTCTATTTCAGGAGCTGTGATTTTTGGCACTTTCACACAGGCTTTTATTTTTTGTTTGTTTAGCCATAAAAGTTGCTGCTTTATTATAATATAGATTTAAATTACACCCACTAGTAGAGTATCCTGCTGACCCTCGGCTACTATTTTATGCATCATCCCACCCCTCCACATACTATACAGATCTTTCAGAAACTGTATTATGTTCAAATATATGATAACTTTTTCTTTTTGTTTCACCACATTGTACTCACAAATTGCAAAGTACATCTGGAAAACCTTTTTAAGCATAAGTACTTAATAAGAAAAAACAACAAAAACAAAATAAGAAAAGCATTTTCTGGTGTTTCTCTATTCATTTATTGTGTGTTGTCACACACACACAGACACACACAGACACCATACATGGATGGTTAAAACATTACATACAAGAAAGCTTTCTGTAAAAGGCGATATGTCACAATAACAAATTTCCCCACAAAGACTCTGACTTCCGTGTGCCTCACAATGCACAGTACAGCTATAGGGACAAACAGATTAGCCATCTTTTCATAACAGAACTCATAATCAGTATCTCCTAGTGGATATTCTCTTTTTACATAAGATAGCTGTACACAAAGCTTGTGGGTTCAGTCAGGATTAGTCAGTGGCAGCTAACCCTCTAAATGAGTGAGGATCACAGAGATATCAGAACACATCTGTTTCCTAGTTTTGACTGCTGACGCACACAACCATGTGCATGTAGGAAGAGTAAAATGCAAAAACTGATTCATGCTTGTGGCAGAATTTAACTTCATGAAAATCTGCCTGATTCTGACTGATGATACTGCTGATGAAAGTGGAATAAGTATTAAAGTACTTGTTGTTGTAATGTAATGTCACTAATATATTACACACAAACATACACACACACACACACTCATATAGCTTCAGGGGCAAATACTTTGCATGCAAAACCTTTAAAGGATATGGCCAGCTTTCCTCTAAATACAACAAACCTTTGGCTATAAAGAGATTCTTCTTAGTCTTTACTGTTGGGTTTTCTAGTACGACAATAACTTCTATTTTTTTTTCACTTCCATCATCAAAATGTTATCAGGCTTTGATTCTTTTTTTACACCTTTGAATTTTGAGAAAATGCTAGCTTTATAGGTATTTACAGCAAACCACTCATTTGTACTTGCAGCACACCTCAAACTAAAGAGAGACATGCGATGCAACACGTCGAGTTGAGATAAAAACAAAATGCAGCATTTTTAAAATTTCAGACTCAGCTACAAATAGTCATGAACCAAATATTGATGAGTGAAAAATACTTCTTATGTGTTAAATTTGAATTCAGTGCCAGCAGCACAAAAAATACTGCGTACATATAATTATACTTACACATACTTTATATATTAGTCTAATAAACAATATAGGCATGAAAAGAGCATGACAAGCATGGTAAAACTGAAGATGAGCATGGGAGATTGTAAGTTAGGTCTTCAATTTTAACGATGTCTCCTGTAATCTTCTGTTACTTGAGGTCAAAACAGAGCAGAAAACATGATGAAGAGGTTTGTTTATGTGTGGTAGTCTCAGTTTGTCATAAACTGCTGAGTCCTCAAAGCAGAAGTGGGTACAACAGTGCTCTTGGGAAAAGGAAACACAATGGCCTTGCTAGTCCCAGCTTCAGACAGCTACAGAGAAACTACGTACGTAATGCTTAGAGCATTATACATCTAATGTCTTATCTTAATGTTCAGTACTTAAAAGAGATAAGCAACAATGACCCAATATGTGCTCAGCTTTGACTCTGGAATGCTTTTGATACATTTTATGATAAAACAATGTAAATATGCTGTGTAAAAATATTTCCACAGACAATGCCGAGAATGTATGCACGTTTACTAGACTATTTAATAGATATACCTGGATATTTATTCTCATAACAACGTTAATTTTAGTTAGCATTAGACTGCGATGCTGCTGCTTAATGCAATAATCTTCATTTTTTTGTGATGCATCTACACACTTTAGTAACTGCAGTTGAAAAAAATAAAGTAAATAACTCAGTCCTGCTTGCAATACACGATGTCAGTGAGCAAGATTTCCAACAACCTGAACTCTAGCCAGCTGATGAATGCAGTAACATTAAACATTAATTTTAATGTTCGGTCTGGTTTTGCTTTCCATCATCTCTGGAAGGAAATATCTAGTTATCTATCTGCTAAAGCTTCTGCTGTTCAGTGGTTAAGTATTCCTTGTTGCTTGGCAGCATTAGCATAAAGGTTTCATCAAAGCCTTTTCTGTCTGAAGGAGAACAGTAAAGCTGCTGTTCTCCAACAGAGCTAGGGAAGAGAACTTCAGATGTGAGTTTGGTTAAGCCCTATTCACACAGGCCTAGAGAGCAGTCGGTGACCTCCTGGCAACTATTGGTCACAAGAGAAAAATGTGTATTCCCCGACAACAACCACCTATCAAATCAATATTTTCATTTTAGTTTTTCAATAATTGCTGGAAGTGGTGCCTACTAGCATAGCATGTTTTGTTTTGTGTGCTTGAAATAATTTATTTTAAACTTAAGTTTATCTTTGCCTGAATGGTTTTGAAGAATCGCAGCAAAATATATGATGAGTGCAATTAGAATTATGCATTAGTCACAAGAACAGGACAGGAAGACTTGAATTTGTCTTTAACCCTGTTTGTATATGCATCCCATCCAATGTGCACACAATCAATCGCGTATTTGCTTGGGACTTTGACATGTCGGATACAAAATTTAGAATGAAATGGGCATATGACTTTTGATTTGTGGTTGTATTTGCCATATGGGAAAAAGAAATATAAGAAGAATACACTGCTACACTGGTTAGTCATATCTAGCATCAGGACAGAAATTCAGAGAGAACAAAAGGAAGATTTTTTTTCATCTCTGTAAGGGTGAGTGAGGGCAAGTCCACTTTAAGGAAGTTGTTCTCTTGGGCCCCAATATACACACGGTATCAGTGGAAATACCCCACAGTGTGTACAACATTCAAGAGAAGAATGTGGCTAAAAACAGTGAGTTGTAGGGAAGCTGTTGTTTCCTGTTATATTCTATTCATGGCATGTTTCCTTGTGCAGAGTTTTACTTTTTAACATCATATTCATGTTTCCTCATTAAAATGTAGAGTGCTTCTTATTATACAAGCTCTCCCTTTGATGACTGCAGAAAAAAAAGACTTTGCTCTTCAGAAGGATGTGGCTTTCTAAGAGAATCTCTTGCTGTCTCAGTGTATGTCTACGCACATACAGCATATGAGCTGTTTTAGTCATATATCAAAGCATCTTTACATGTGAGCAGCGCAGTGTCAGGCACACTGTTGCAGCTATTTGGCTCAGTGTTACATCAGCTTCACTCAGGCAGATATGCCACTCTAGAATAGTCCAAGCCAGCATGTACCACCAGATTCACTGAGGCAAATCAAGCTAGCCACTCCAGAGTCAAACTCACAAATCCAAGCTAAAGAGGGGACAAACCACAAGTGAACCCAAGTGAAGGAAATAAAACCAACTTAAACAACCCACAGCAAAGAAGAACAGTGACATGTAAGAGGGCAAACAGAAACATGCAGTTGGTATGCATGAGTGATAATGCTGGGTAATGAGACTAATTACAAGAGTCTGACATACTCCAGCCCAGGACAAAACATGTCAGAGTAAATCAAACCAAAAGCAGCCCCGGCGAGTCCACAAACAGGATCCAGATCAAAACACCCAAATCAAACAAAGGCTACACAACCTGGACACAAAAAACCCCATGGAAATACAGGCAGACCAAATAGATCATATCAGTTACCAAATCAACTAGCCTGCAGCTAGCTAGCCAATCAGCCAAAACACTGTAATGGTTTAGATTTTCTGCTGTGCTTTGTTTCCTGTTTTTATTTTGTAACAACTCCCTTGAGTTTCTTATTGTTTACCCTTCTGCTGTGTCCGTTGTGCATTCTTGGGACTAGTAAAAACAGTACAAAGCTTAAAGTAGATTAAGTGAGGATATTCGTACTATTCTGGCAGACATGGAAATTGAGAGTTAGCCTGCTTCAGACCAGACAAACAATCATTTTTTGTTCTCAGGCCTGCATTATAAAGCAGGCTTTCACCGTATCCAGGTTGCTTCAGAGTTAACTGAGTGCTTTTTGTTGGTTCACTTTATATTGGGGTAAGTCGCCAGAGTAACTTCTGCTGCAAACCCAACCTGCTCAGGCGATTAGATTCCAGATTTAAATCCATTCCTACTATCCAGTTCTATGGAAAAGAGCATTGCCACTCCTGGAAGATTCCTCAGACTTCTGTGCATGAATAGCTGGTTCCTACAAGGTTTTTCAATAGTATCTAAAGTCTTTGTGTTTCCCTGATAAGTATGACAATTTTATTACTTGACTTTTTTCCTGTTGGCAACAAACAATTTAACAACAAATTTACTGTTCAGAAAATGTTGACCTTGTATCAAAGTTGTGCAGAGCCCATGATTGTATTCTGTTCCAAAAAAAGTCAAAAATGTAACTAAAATCACATTAAAAAAAAAAATCACAAATCAGATTAACCCACATTTTTCCACAATAAAGCACAGAAAGAATTCCTACTATTTAATGGCAAAGATTAGCTCATCTTCAATTGTCCTGGCAGCAATACACCTCAAAAAAGTTGGGAAGGAGGCAACAAAAGGTTGGAAAAGTAACAGCTACCAATCTTTGCTCTACCAATTTGTTTAACTCACAGCAGGTCAGCAGCATGACAGAGCAACTTAGACTGGCAAAGGTTCTCAGAAGTAAACTACAAATTGCAGTTGCAGTGTAACAATTACAGACTAATGTTTCTCAGTGAAAAGCTGAATTTGAATATCTCATCTGCAGCACATAATATCATCAAAAGAGCCCTTGAGCTCGGAAAAATCTCTGTGCACAAGGGATGAGACCAAAATTCAGTAATGCATATCCATTATCTTCGGGCCCTCGGGCGCCACTGCATTAAGAGTACATGGGTTTAGGAACACTTCCAGAAATGAGTGTCTGTGAACACAGTTTGTGTCCACAAATATGGGTTAAAGCTCCGTCATGCAAAGAAAGGGCTATATGTTGACATGATCCAGAAACTGTGCAGTCTTCTCAGCAGCATAATACAGCAAAATGGATAACTGGTCAGATTAATCAAATTTGAAATTCTTTTTGGAAAGCATAGACATCATCATCAAACTTAAGAGGAGAGGGTCAATCCATCTTATTATCAGGCCTCAGTTTAAGAACCTTCATATATGATGGTATGGGGTACATTACTACCTGTGCAACTGGCAGCAACTGGCAGCTTGTACAAGCAGTTGTTCAACCAACTTAAAGAAGTCCAGACGCTTTTCATTCCAAGCTCCTTAGACTACGATGACCTGGATCACTGAGAATCTTCACAGACATGACAACAAATACTTAATAAAACAAATATCTGGCCTACAAAGTGAATTGATTTTCAGTATTTAGATCATGGCCTGCTGGGAGCTCAACAACAGAAAGATTAATGGTTTCCACTGTTGCTTCCTATCAAGCAGGTTCTGGGTTTGATTCCATGCACGGTCTTTCAGTGTAGAGTTCACAGTTCTTCCTGCTTAGGTTAATGATGTGCAGCAGGAAATCTCTTCAGGACTTCTGCAGCACTCAAACTTTAAAAAAAAAAAAAACCCAAATACATGAAAATACATAAATATATAAATCAAAATAAATAAAGAGTCAAGCATAATTCATAGATTTATGGTAAATTCAATAGAATAAAGCAAATATAAGGCTTCCAAATGAAAAGAGATGTACAGATGTACAAATATGACCAACATTTTATTAATCCATTTTGGACTAATAAATAGCATGCCTCTAGTCATAACCTCTCCCCCTGTTTCCCCCATTTTCCCTTTCCTTTTGTCACTTGTTTTCTTTTTGTTTCATGTGTGAGTCACAGGAGAGCCACGCCCTTCTCCGTCTGAGTGCCTGTCAGCACAAACACCTGTGGCTTATCGCCTCATTACCAGCAGAATATCCATTCCTGCTCGCCATTCTCATATTCTCAACTTTCATATGGTTGTGTTAATTACTGTGGTAGAGACACTTAGTCCTTTGTGCTTTGTTTTGCTACATTTGCATGCAGTGTTTTCACCTGTATGGATCCTTTTCTGTTGTGCTTAGATTGATAACCTTTACCCCTCCAAACATACCACTTGTCATTGTGGCCACGGAGCTCAATCTTTGCCTTTACTAACCATAAATTTTTCTCCAGAAGACATTTGAATTGTCCTGCAGCTGTACATTTCAGTTGAACTTAAAGGTGAAGCGAATAAGTAATATACCACTTTGTACAGAAAAAGAAGAAAATTAAAAAGTGAATAAAAAAAGACCATGGCAGAGACAATTTCATGCTGTTCTATATATAACAACCATGATTACTGCAGCTTGTTTGTATTCAGTGCCAAGTACAGTATATTGTGTAATAGCTATTATGGTAATCTATCTATGTCTACTAAAACCTGCAATGCTGATATAAATGTCTGTGCATATTAAAGAAAATTCTGTGGACTTTGGACTTAGAAAATATTGAATGATGGGAATGATGAACTCATGTTGTGAATTTGATGTTTTCAAGGGTAACGTTTGCAGGAAAAACAAACACTAACTAGAAATGACTCAAAGCACTCACCATACCATTTATATATCCACTGAAATATACGCAAGTTGACTACTATATTTGTTTGCATAACACAGAGGCACACACACACACACACACACACACACACACACACACACACACACACATATATATATATATATATATATATATAGATGATAAGATAGGTTTAAGGAGTGTCACTGACACTTTATATGGATAAATAAAGAATTACAAAAATTCTATCATTAGTTGTGGCTGGGAGACTAAATCTGCATTTATCAGATTTGCCCTCTATGCGTGACAAACACAGAGACCTGTGTGACAAGGCACAAGAGAAAGGACATTTTCTTCACAGTCTAATAGTAGGTATTGTTTATATCGCTATATTTGTTACTTACTGTAACAGGTAACAAACTGAAGTGAGTTATTGGAAATGATAAATTCTTTCTGACAGATGCACTTCCTGTACTGGCTCTCTTGCTCATTTTTAACTTCCTGTTTACAGCTCCAACATCCCACAAACCCCTGCTCCTCTAATATAGGAAATGCTAGACAGAGGCCCTCACACAGGCCCAAAGTCTGCAGCTACCTGAGTGTGACTAAGCCATTTAGAGATTATTGTAATTTCATTTCTGCTTTACTGTGAACTTTGTGACGCACGCGAGTGGGTTTAAAAGGCCAACAATAGGTATACTTGCATGTCTGTAGTTCAGTATTTGCAATATTTTGCTAAAAACTACTGTCGGTGCAGCACCATTCTCATATAACACTTTTCGGAAGAAGAAACAACACTATTTATTTTCCATTTGTTGCACTTTTAGTCTCCTTTGTACTTGTATGGGGTCCTTGATTTGGATCTTATTACTGCCAAAAAGGTCCCCACTTCCCTTACTTTTTATGAAAGAGGAATACTTTTGTGAATGTGGAATTCTTCTTTTTTGACAGAAACAAACAGGAAATTTGCACTTTGGTAAGATTATAGTTTTACTTACCACTACAATTGTTTTGCATCACTATTTGCTCTCACGCCATATCAGTCTGTGCAAAACTGCTTTTACTTGCCAATGGGAAGCATTACAAATGCTTCCTGTGCAGGGGACTTGGACTAATGACTGACATGTACAGTTTTCACACATTTATATGCACAAAAGAATCATAGCTATAAGGTTGGATTTCCAGCTACACCTTGGACTCAAATGTTCTTTTTTCTTTTTTTTTTTTACTTTTTGTGTGTAGTATTTTGGGTAGTAAGCTTTTGTCTCTGATGTGACATGTAAGTGTGACAAATGTGAATGTGTGAATTTGCAAAATGTCAAGAAGTCATTCAGTTTTCTCACCAAATCCTGAGAAAACAACGTGCCTATTTTTAACCATTTTAACTTTGCTCAGGAGGAGTTTGTTGCTCAGCCCATGCTGCTGTGCCCTGAGGTTAATGACAGGTTTGTCTCACACAACATATAATCGCTGGCAGTTAGCAGAGCAAACACGTCATTCAGTGACTCACAGCAGAATTCAGTGTTTCTCTGTCTCCTGATATCACACTAACAAAAGAGCTGTAACAAGCCTTTAGTTTAAGAAAAACTACACAACTTTACATCGTTACTTTATCAGACTTTGTTTCAAATTTTACTATGTTTTAGGATCTAGACAGAGAATTAAACTTGGCTAAAAGATGGATTCAATTACTTACATGGAAATAATGTCAGGCTGCGCAGTAACTGACAGAGTAAGAGCTGCATATTTCATAAAAACATGATACTGAATGTAGCCAAGGTAGTGATGCTTTTTTAAGTTAACCCTAATAGAGAGGTAAATTCCAGGATTTTTCAATTAGAGTTTGGTGGTTTTGACAATGATCCTGCAAAACTTCCACATTTTTGGCTTATTTTGGGAGGAGGAACTCATTCTCTGCAGTTAATCTATTCCAAGGATTGGTATCATACAATGGACGGCCACTGTGCAATGCCTAGGGACCAACTCCATTAATCCAAAAAAGCTAAAGTATGCAGAGTTAGTTATTTACCATTTAATGAAGGAGAGCTGCACAATCATATCCAGCTAATGTGCACTTAACAGTTTATATGAAACTGCTTTTAAAATGTAATTATTAAAATTTAACTATGTAAAATGAAATAAAACCCATCAGGGTTCTGTAAAAGTCATTGTGATATGGAGTGTTCTGGGTAAATGAGCATATAGGGATGCTTTACTGAGCACTTTGAAATGTAAACAGCGGGAAAGATTAACAGTCTACATGCATGTGTGAAGCTCTAGTTTAACTGCAACACATGTTCTGGTTTTCCATCACAGGATTTCCTCCCCTCCTGTCATGTGCCTCATTACACCACACTGTAATATTTCATCAGCCATTTGACTCAGTGTATACCTCTAAAGCAAACACAAACACATCTAATCTCTGTGAAGCTGGCAAAAAACCCTTTAAACCCCACTTAGGGATAAAAACTCAGGTGCTGCCTGTTGCAGGAACTCTACCACAGGTTTCAGAATCAAAAGGTTTCACATCTTCAAAAACAAAGGTATCAAAGCTAGTACATTACCCCAGGCAACTAAACAGCCTCACAATCCTGGAATGGCTGAACTCCGGGGAAAATAATGTGAGGAGCTTCACCTGACTAAAGTGAAAAGTTGAAAGGCTTGTGCAACGTTCTTGTTAAGGTGTTCATTTAGGGCCTTTTTATTTTTATTTTAGATATGCGGTGCTTCTTTGAGGTTCTGTGTTGCACTGTGTTGCATGTCATTGTTGTTGTGTTGTTTTGTTTTTGTGTTTTTGCATCGTGTCAGGTTGCTCTCTGTTGCGTTATATTGTTTTCTGCTGTTTTTAAAAATGCACAAAAGTAAGCTGAAAATTTACCTGAAAATCTCTGCAAATTAAAGAGATGCCAATGGTTCTCTAAACAGGGTTTGGTGCACTTGTCACAACTCTGCTGTGTGTCGGAAGAGTTAGAGTCATCAAATACCGTTAGTGATAAAATGGAGTGCTGGTAAAACCCAGCTATTACTAAATGTGATGAAATATCCTACTTTGTGGAAGTGAAATAATAAATTCTCGTTAGAACAGAATAAGTGGCTCAGATTGTTCACTTAGACTGGAAATACTTTTATAAATATGCTGACTCATATCAAACAGTATATGTAGGATAATCCTGCAAATACTGTTTGATATGAGTCAGCACTAATATGAACCTCTGGAAAGTTCCCTCTCAAATTTATTGGAAATCAGATGCTCAGAGATTAGTTTCCTGCGTATGAGAAACATTTTGAAGTAATTTGCAGGTGTAGGTACAACTTTGAAAGCAAAAGAGGAAATGATGTTGTACAGCACTGCAATCCACAGAGGGACAAGGTCTTGGTGGTTGGTTGTAGAACATTGTACAATGAGACCACTATTTGCTTCCTATTTTTTCTTAAAAAAAAAAAAATCTAATACAGTCAGTGATTTTTTTTTAATTCAAAGTTGCTACAAATGAAGGCGCCATAGAATAAAGATTTAAGCACAGGCCAGAACATTCTTCATCAAGTCATCTCAGTGTCTGATTCTAACCACCTCAAATAAATATGTTTTCTACTTTACTAAATGTCTGTCGTGGGTGATAATATTTATAAATTGTATAAAATGCACACTGAACTGACATCTGAAATTTAAACTCTATAGTGAAAAAGCATATTGTGTATTTCCTGATGCCTGACTGTGCCCAAAAAGATACCTTGGTTTCCCAGAAATGGAAACTAAGATATTCCAAAAGAGGAAGTGACGTTTATCACACTGTAAAGTGCAGTAAACTCATACATCAGAATTTTGCTCATGACTTACAGTCAGCTACAAACTGGTAAAATGTAATTAGGCTTCTGTAAACGTGTGGATACTTGTCTGAGAAAAAAAAAGGTGACATACAAACAATAGAGAGAAACATCTGTAACATAATAGTGCAGGCAACCAGAGTTTTTCCTGTTCTATATTTCTATACCATGGTGGTTGCGATGCAGAAAAGTGAAGTATGTTGTTACAGTCCAGAAATGTGCACGTCCCTATAATTGCCTCATATTCACTGACAGCTGAACCGTCGCAGCTTCGGTAGCTGTAAAAATGAACAGATAATTTTTAATCTAACTACAGCATATCTTTTCCTAGAAATATTTTCTTATTGATATTTCGTCAGTCTCCGATTTCCTTTAGTAAATTCAGTGCTTGAACGTAGTGTCATTGTCTAGACACTCCTATGAAAGTGTTTATATTTAGGATGACAGCTCCCGAGAACAAAACTTAATGTTAAGGCTCCTTGTTTATGAGGTGGCTACTATTTCAACAAGTTAAAACTAAAATATGTCATAAATGTACATGTAAATATAGTTAAAGCACACTTATACTGTTTAAATATTTATACAGCAGATACATTTAGTTTTCACTGCATGTTCTAATGTCACTATTATTTATCAGATTAATAATTTCTGCATTATTTTTGAACTGGATTAATTATATCCCCATTTTTAACTTTTAGTTGTTGAGGTGGAGTTGATCTTGTGCTCCTGTCTTATTTTTTTTTTAACGCTATGACTTTTATGTGCAGCAGCCAATATTATATATAAACTTTAGCTGCATTGTTTTACTTTGTAAAGTGAAATGAAAACATTTCACTTTAAGTGCCTACTGGATGGTGACAGAAGAGAGGATGTCAGTGAGGTAAAACAAACAATGTATAGCTGCACTAACATGAGGGCAGCTTATTTGTTTGTGTCTGTCCATTGCCCTATTTCCCCGAATAGGTCTATGAACTTATGATGAAAAAAGCTCTCAACTTCCTTGTGTACTAAAAATAATAATTGTGTGTAACTGTATTTGGGGTGGCATTTCTGTGAGTGTGCTGGGGATTTACATAGTGTGTCATGCAAAATGCACATCTGTTGATTTTTGTTAGACTCTATTCACAATAAAAAAACAAATATTCAGAATGGCTTGAGTATGAATATTAGTCAATTTGAATCCTGCTATCTTCTGTTCAAATCAGTGAGATTTATTTTAATAGTGATGGTCCCCTCACTTCAGAGGACATTAATATAAAAAACCCTTAACCCTTAACCTAATCTTAACCCAAGAAATTAGCCTGAAATACAATGATTTATATGGTTAAAAATAAACAAACAAAACAAACAAAAAATGACTTGCATTTTGTCCCACAAAGGAAGTCAGTGACAAAACATAAGCCTGACAAATTTATGTCCTCACAACATCAGTAATGCATGTAGAAACACAGAGTTGACTACACTTGACCCCGTGTTTACTCCTGTCCTGTCTGAAATCTCCAGGTACTTTCCATATGGATGGGTCCTCACTTACTGGTAATCACACCACACAGAAAGCTCCGCCTTTTTTGTTCTCAAGGAACCAATCAGAGAGGATTGTGTCTCACAGCCTGAGGTTAATCTGATCTCTTCTGAGAGTGCAAGCTGGTGTAGCTGGTTCTTGAAAAACTTCCCTTCTCTGACTTTCACAAGGTCTTTGAGTAAGATCTAACTCACAATATTCAGACAAATGTTATATGACAAAGTAAAACAAAACAAAAAATAATTGTATATATATAGACCTGCACCTGCATTCCAGAGCACATTACAGAGGCATGGCAATGTAATGAAAATGAGAAATTAGCTGTATGAGGTAGCATGTGGGAAGACTTATTATCTCACCAGCATACACAGTTGACCCAGATTTGCCACCATAGCACAGCATAGAGCCTGCCTCAGAGTTATGGAGTTATATGACTTTAAATACAAATATCTGATTTTAAATTCTTAACTTTTTCCTTCTGCTAAGCTCAATGGCTCATGCTAGCATCAGAGTGTATAAAGCTATGACTCATACTTCTTCTGTAGTGCATTCTTTCATGGGAATTTTCACTTCACTTCTTGTGTGCAGTTAACACCATTTTTAGGATTTTAGAGGAGTTTAATTTGACACAGTGTGTACTGTGTCTTCACAGTCTGGCTTTAAAAATATAGAGTCATAAAATAAACACCAGACAATTCATCAAGAATACTTTGTTAGTTCGAGGATGGACCCCCTTCTGCCTTCGGGACTTATTTGTGGCATAGATTCAACAAGGCGCTAGAAATATTTTTGAGATTTTGGTCCATACTGACATGACAGCATCATGCAATTTCTGCAGGTTTGTCAGCTCCCACCCCCATGATGGGAATCTCCAGTTCCACTACATTCCAAAGATGCTCTGTAGGATTGAGATTCAGTGACTGTGGAGGACTTTGGAGTACTCTGAACTCACCATCATGTTGACCTTAGTGACAATGTTGGTTATTCTATTGGAATTAGCCAAACGTTGAAGGATCAGCCTGCAGCCTGAGCAGTTGATACAAGGCAGAATGGTTCCATGCTTTAATATTGTTTATACCAAATTCTGACCTTACCATCCAAATGTCACAGGAAAAATGCTTCTAGAATTTAGATTGGATCCTTTAGACCAGGCAATCCACAACAAAGACTTTTGCAGCTGATCAAACCCTCACACGTGCAATAAGACTGCTATATGTGCAATTCTTGTACAGTTCTTCTTCTGACGAAGTTGTACTTTTGTATTTTCTTACTCAGTTGTATATAGCATTTGTATCTCTATTTTATTCTATTGTATATATTATTCTATTCTATTTTATTCTATTGTATATAGTATTTTATTTTATTTTATTTTATTGCATTCCAGTGTTTTCTAATTTCTGCTACATAACTTTGCACTTTTGCTGTAACAAAACCAATTTCCCACCTGTGGGACAAATAAAGGTCATCTTATCTTATCTTATTAGTTTTCAGTCGTCTGTTGTCCAATTTTGATGAGCCTGTGTGAATTATATCCTCAGTTTCCTGTTTTTAGTTGGCAGGAGTGGTACCCAGTGTTGTCTTCTGCTCCTTGAGCCCATCTGCTTCAAGGTTTCACTTGCTGTACATTCAGAGATGTCCTTACTATTGCCTTCCTATTAGCACAAAGCTCATAACTCGGAGCAGCTAAAAACCATGCTATAGTAAAAGTCACTTAAATGTCTTTCTGTCCCTTTCTGATCCTCAGTTTAAACAGCCATCTAGCCCATGTCTGTGTGCATAGAGCTGCTGCCACGCGATTGGTCAATTAGACATTTGCAAGTAGTTGAACTAGTGTACCTAATGAAGTGGCCGGTTAGTGTACAAGATTCCTTTTAGATACTTAGCATTGCATTCTGTAAAATGGCTTTCTCTCAACTAGACTACCAAAAATACCAGCACTTACAGCAGCAGCCTCCTTGGAGAAATGATGACTCAGAATGGTAATTTTATAGTAGTCATTAGCCTGACTTACATTAGAAGTCTATTAATTTAATTGGGTGCAATCTGAACTTGACATCCGAGTTTCATGAATGCAGTCACCCTCTTATAAAGCAGAGCTTAGTCAAAGGTTTAATACCAAGACACACAGAGGGATGACGATTATTTTTAGAAAAGCACAAATTAAGTATTTTTTATTTGTAGAGGTGAATGGTTCTTGAGCTGAAAGTATCTGGCAGAGAAAAATACCTCTGCAAAGAAAGTAAATATCAAGCTTTCCTGAAGTTGTTATCACTGATACCTAATGAATGAAAGCATTGTGCTTCATTATTTTTTTTTTACCAAGGTGAACTCTTGTCCCATATGAAAGTACCTGGCAGCAAAGCTAGCTCTGATTCTCATTCAAACAACAATAAAAAACCCACCTGCACAGAAGCATGCATAAACCTGTATGCACTCAACTGAATGTACCTTAAAGTAAAAAACAAAACAAAAAAAGAACCTCTTACTTTCTCTGCCCTCTGCACTGAGTTTCCCCTAAAATTTCTCCTCATAATCACATTACTGTATTGAATGCGATACTGTCTATGACACATCACATGATTTTCCTTGCTTACTTTTCTACTTATAGTGAGAATAGAAACTGCCAATCCAAAGACTGGGCTAAACTTTGAAATCTGACAAAATCGTGGCTTCTTTCACATTCTAAATGGAGAGCTTCATACTATCACTGAACAAAATTACTTATGCATGAGCTGGTTAAAATAACAACACCAGGTTTAATTGGAAAAGCTTTTTTATTATTATTATTGTAGGGTCTTTTATCTTACAATATAATGTGCCTTGAGGCAGCTGTTGTTGTCATTTGGTGCTATATAAATGGAATTGAACAGAAATGAAAACTGAATCGTAATGCCAATGGATGTTGTCACTGAGCTTCCTACTATTGAATGACAGACAGTTGTGAAGACTTTCAGTTTCATTTACCCAACCCATAACCTCTGCAAAACAAACAAAAACCAAAAGAGCCTTTAAGACACAATAGATAGCATTAGATATCATTATGACAATTTTATAGTAGGAATGTGTGGGGAGCAAAACGACTTCTATGTTACAATGGGGAATGCTTATATCAGGCAGGGCCAATGATTCAAATTATGAGGTTATTCCTGTGATCCAAGGGCTTGAGTTGAGGAGCTGCACAAAGGACTAGTTAAAAAAAATAATATTATTGAACTACAAATCATATAAAGCTACACCAGTGTTTAAAAAATTAAAAATATCACTTCAACAAATACATGAAGCAGTAATTTTTGTGGTTTTGTCACAAAGGTAAGCAAACTAATGTGATGCATGCCTACACTCTACTTTGTCTTGGTTATTTGTTTTGTCTGTAAACACTCTATAGTGAAATGTTTATCAGGATATGTTTAGAGCTGAAAATTCCCGAGATATTAACACAGAACATTCCTGCTGAGCATTTTGTAGCATTTTCCACTGACTCTGGAGTGAGTATAGATGTTATCTTTTGTTCCACCAAGGCGAGACCTCAAACACAAAGAACTGACAGAAGCACGCCCTTATGCCGTTTCTGCTGCCTAATAAAAATCCTCTCAACAAAACACCATGGAACAATATTTTCTATTATTTATTTTTAGGTAAATAAATTCCTCCACAAGTGATAAATGAGGAGTCTCGAGTAAAATAAACTATACCCATCAAGTAGTTTAAAACAAAACACGAGGTCCGCATAGATCCTTACACTTGCAGCTGTGTGTGTGGGTGCAGGGGAATCCCTGTATGAAGCCGCAGAATATTTAGAACCAGATAAACTGTTTATCACTGGTTAATGGTGGACATTTTATGGTAGATTATGAACCAAAATAAATAAGATTGTTGTCATTGTTCAGTCAATTTTACAGTCTTTGTGTACATTTTACTTCTCAGTGATTTTGTTATTTATTGACATGATGCTCATAGAGTCGTCAACAAAGGCAGATTCATGTCAAAATTTGCCCGAACAACTTTAATATATGAGGCAAGAATGCTTAAGATAACAAAGATGAAGTGGATGCTTCATTGTATCATTTTTGTACCATATTTTCCTGGTATCATGTAGTGGTCCAATATTTAATGTCTTACCCATATACTGTATTCCTGCACTGCGAGTTCCTATAAACTCACAATATATTGTGTTCAGGCAGCAGCTGAAATTTGTTTTGCTTACTTTTTATCTGCACTGTTTTTGTATCAAAATAGTCAGTGTAGCACAATATTTAACAATTGGTAAACTTCAATATACCTACTCTTTTTTTATTGGACATTTATTTGGACTTTCAATCTGTGTTCCTCTAGTGGCACACAGGGAGAGAGAGGAAAGCCTGCAGCACTTTATATTCTAAGTTAAAGATCCTACAGTGTTAGAAAGAAACCCCAACAATCACACAACTCTCTCTGAGCAAGTAGTTGGTGACAGTGGGAAGATAAAACTCCCTTTTACCGGAAGAAACCTTTAGCTGAACCAGGCTAAGTGAGACGCAGCCATCCACTATGACTGGTTGGGGATGAAGGGAGTGCAGAAAGCTGCTCTTACAAAAATGTGCGAGCATTGATGGAAAACACTTTGGTTGATATTGTGGTTGTCTGACAAAGCTAAAGCTACTGTTTGATTTGCATTGACTATTTTGAAGTTTGAACTGCATCTAGTAGTTTTTTCTCTAAGTTAACATTCAGTTAAGGTGACAGAACACGTAAGAAGAAATGTGAAGAAAACAGGAAAAACATTTAAAACATTACAATAAACAGGAATGGTAAGACAGCTTTATTATAATGTACAAAAGTAATCCTTTGTCACTGGATGAAATTACAAATCATATTTCATTTCTGTATTCAGACTGTAACAACTGTAAGACTCTTGAAAATAGTCAGTATAGAGCTTATTAGTTAATAGCTAAAGTTAAAACTGCTCTACTTTCATTAACTATGACACAGTCATTCATTTTCTTCTTTTCTATGGTGTTTCTCAGGAACATAAACATTCACACTTGTCATTGGTTGTCATGTCCACCAATGAGACACTGTTGCCTGGTGATTCAGATACTTCTCACCAGTTAGCTGTCTACTTTTATTTATTCACTGTGACTCATCTCCCTAGCATTAATGTGGCTGCTGATTGGGGGATTCAAAATACCTGTCTCTGTTTGTGATTGGTTGGGCTATTCTTGTAGAGCTATATAAACAGAGCTGAGATTTTGTGACCATGCTCAGAGTGAAGTAAGCATACCCACTGCATGTGCAAGCTGAATAAAAGTGAAGAGATTGGAAAGTGATTCTTTGGCACATATAGTCACATCTTGATTTCCATTCTGATAATTAGATAATGTTTTATCCATCCAGGAAAAAAAATAGAGGTGAAAGACTTTCTTGCTTTTACTTCAAGTCTACAACAAATAAATGCAGGGATATATTTGGTTTTCAAATATTAGTTTTCAATTTGTAATAAAAAAAATAAAAAAAAACTACTCCCAAATTAAGCTTACTAGTTTTTAGAGGGAGGTAAACCTGCTTAAAAAGAAACATGAAGACACCCAAATTAAGGGAATTTTTTTTTATTTCTTAATGGCTTCATACACACATAGTCACCTGAATACATTTCTTGACAAAGTTTAAGTTGCAGATGAAATAAAGTTCATAATATAAAGTCTAAAAGCCAGCCTTGCCCAATTTTATGAGCACCCAAAATTATGCTTGTGGACACAATACGGTCATTGTGGTCCAGTCCAATAGAAGCTCTCTGGCACTTTTTATTTTTGCATATTTGTCACAATTACATGATCAAACAAAAATTTTAAAAAAATCAGTTTTTAAATTAAGATTTATTATATTAAGAGGAAAAACATATCCAAACCTGTCTGGCCAAGTGTGAAAAACTAATTTACCCTTTGTTAAAACATGATTTAACTTTGAGTCATCATATGTTTTTTTGAGAAGCTGATTTCAGTTTCACTATCCACAGGCTAAAAGATCTCAAAAAACAATGCAGCATGCGACAATCTAATGAAACAGCTGGACAACATGTCATTAACATCTATTAGTCTGGAAAGGGTTACTATCTAAGGTTTTGGGACACCAGTAAATCGCAGTAAGAGCCATTATCCATAAATGGCAAAAAGCTGGAATTGGTGAACTTTCCCAAGAGTGGCTGGCTTACCAACATTACTCCAAGAGCACATCTCATCTAATAGGTCACTAAAGAATTCTAAACAGCATCTAAAGAGCAGTAGGTCTTACTTGCCTTAGTTAAGGTCAGTCTATCCATGAGAAAGTTAAAAGGTGAAACCACTGCTGACCAAAAGAAACAAAAGGATTAATTTAACCTGTTAGCAGTCGGACGTACCGCCCACGGGACATTGGATGGTTTAGGGGACTAATTGGACTGCTAAGGGGTTAACATTTGCTAAAAGATACCTTGATGAGTCTCAAGATTTTTGGGAAGTTTTTCTGTGGACAAATGAGACACTTGGAGTTGCATTATATCTGACGTAAAACTAACAGCATTTCACAAAAAGAATATCGTACCAACAGTCAAATATGGTGGTGATAGTATAATGCTTTGCTGCTTTATGACCTGGATGACTTGCTGTAACTGATGGAACCACGAATTCTGCTCTCTACCTGAAAATCCTAAAGGAGAATGTCCAATCATCAGTTCATGCCTTGAAGCTCAACCATACTTGGCTTATGCAGCAGGACAATGATAAGAAAATACACCAGCAAGTCCACCTCTGAATGGCTCAGAAATAAATAAATAAATAAATAATGGAGTGGCCTAGTCAAAGACCAGACTCATATCCAATCAGGCTGTTCACACCTGTAAGTTTGATAGATTTTTCCCTTAATGAATCATCATTAAAATACGGAGCCCCGCAAGGGACATGGGAGAAAAAAATTGCGATGAACTTTTGCCAGCTCTCGCAAAACTAACTCGGGATCTCGCAAAAGTTTTGCGAGAGCTCGCAAAACAAACTCGGGATCTCGCAAAAGTTTTGCGAGATCTTGCAAAACTTGAATTCCAACAATGGCGGCAGCTACTTAGTTGTAATATTACAGAGCCCCGCAGGGGACATGGGAGAAAAAAAAATTAAGACGGACTTTTGCGAGATCTCGCAAAACTATCTCGGGATCTTGCAAAAGTTTTGCGAGATCTCGCAAAACTAACTCGGGATCTCGCAAAACTTTTGCGAGATCTCGCAAAACTTTTAGCCGCATTCTTCGGACGCCGGCTCGAAGCCGACCAGGAGGTCGAGGCACGATGTGCCGGGAAAGCGGTGTTCCTCCCGGCTGTAGTAGGTCTCGAATGCGGCTAAAACTTTTGCGAGATCTCACAAAAGTTTTGCGAGATCCCGAGTTTGTTTTGCGAGATCTCGCAAAAGTTTTGCGAGATCCCGAGTTAGTTTTGCGCGATCTCGCAAAACTCCGTCTTAATTTTTTTTCTCCTGTGTCCCCTG
>NW_005187455.1:3279940-3295759 GCF_000239375.1 Pundamilia nyererei
GGAGGTCGAGGCACGATGTGCCGGGAAAGCGGTGTTCCTCCCGGCTGTAGTAGGTCTCGAATGCGGCTAAAACTTTTGCGAGATCTCACAAAAGTTTTGCGAGATCCCGAGTTTGTTTTGCGAGATCTCGCAAAAGTTTTGCGAGATCCCGAGTTAGTTTTGCGCGATCTCGCAAAACTCCGTCTTAATTTTTTTTCTCCTGTGTCCCCTGCGGGGCTCCGTATAATATTACTCTTTCTGGGTCACAAAATAAACTTTTAAGATATTTTGAGGCGTGAATGTAGTTGTGTAAACGTCAAATATCTGCTCGGTTTACAAGACATCACATATTTGCAAAAGTGCTCCGACGTTTTCGGAGATCTGACACCCACTATCTCGAAGCTAACGGGAGGTTGAGACCTACTACAGCCGGGAGGAACACCGCTCTCCCGGCACATCGTGCATCGACCTCCCGGTTGGCTTTGAGCTGGCGGCCTCCGAAGAATGCGGCTAAAAGTTTTCCGAGATCCCGAGTTTGTTTTGCGAGATCTTGTTTTGCGAGATCTCGCAAAGTCCGTCTTAATTTTTTTTTCTCCCATGTCCCTTGTGGGGCTCCGTATTAAAAAAATGCATGTTGTATTTACTGAGGTTATCTTTGTTACAGTACCCAGTGTTTGTCTTTGGATTCTAGTTTATTTGAGATTTAGTGTATATTCTTGGTTCTGGCTCTTTTAGTTGTTTTTCTGCTTTGTCTAATATTTTTAGTTTCTGGTCTTGGTTTTGTCATCTGGTCCTTTGGTTCTGTTTCCTCTGTGTTCCACGGTCCTTGTTTTGTCAGCCTTGTCATCATGTTTGTTTGAGTCTTGTCTCCACCTTTGTTGTTCCCTTTCTATCTCCCCAGTCAGCATTGTTCCTCTGGTCCCATTGTCAAGCCCGTCATAGTCTTTGTCTCCGTGGTTATTTGTACTTCCTGTTTTATTTTGAGAGTTGCCTGTGTTCAGCATGTTCAGTTTTGCTTTCCCTGTCCTGTTAGTCTGTATTAGTTCCAGGTCCTGTTTCCTATCCTCTCATTAACCTGTGTATATTTAAGCCCCCTGTTTTTCTCTGCTCATTGTAGCATCATCCCCACGTTTGCTTCGTCTCCCTTGTTAATTTTATTTATTAATTTTTTTAAAGAAATCCATAAGGGGGTAAATACTTTTCACAGCACTGTGCATTTGCACTCTGAAGCTTGATGTTGCCATCGCTGAAAGCATCTAAAGTAGGCACCTGAATCTGAAAACACATTAGAATCAGATTATGCCTATAGGTATAGGTCATAATATAGTAATAAAATTATAATAAAGAAAAAATTGTATTAATAAAATAATATACCTACCATAAAACTGTTTTTAACAACACATTCACTTCATCCCTGTTTAACCTTATTTTTTCCTTTTGAAAAGCAGCTCAACAAGTGCGATATATTTATGCCATGCTCTTTGAAATTATGTCATGGTGGATTGTATTGTCCACTGAAAGGTTGATAATGGTCTTGGCATTCATGTGAATGTTCATTTGTAATGTACCACCTATCTAAACACTGTTCCACAGCCTTGAATGGCAGTGGTATTCCCTGATGGCACTATGGCCTCTTTCAGCAGGAGCATCCTGCCTTTGAGGTAGGCGTTTTGACCTGGAGGTGTTCATTCTATTTAGTCACAATGACTCATCCTTCTCACACTGCCAACCCAGCAGTTCATCTTTTACACACTGAATAGCAATTCTTGCACAGATATACAAACACAGCAGAGATTTTGCAGATTTATTTACAGAAAGAGAGCAGGGCAGAGAGAGGCTTTTTTAAATTCAGATTTGCTAAAGAGAAAATCTTGTAAATTTTCTAATGATAGCCATTGTTCCCACATTCAGCCTATAAACCAGGGGTGGGCAATGAATTTTACCATGGGGATAAATGAGAAACTGGGACTTTTGTAGAGGCCTAGACCAACAAGTTCACTAAATTCTGCTCAATATTAATTTTAGCTCTTTATAAGTTTATTGGTGTGGTCTCCAACAACAGTCCAAGTTTTTTCATGTGGCCCTTTGGGAAAATTAATTGACCACCCCTGCTCTAAACTACTCCAGGTTACAGAGGAATATAAAACATCATTAAATTATAAACACAAACACACACACTGTCGTGTTTCCATATCCTTGTGGGGACATCTAACTGACATACTGCTTTCCCTAGCTGCCTACCCTAACCACCAAAAACGAAAGCATAACCCTAACATAACTAAATTGTAACCCTGACTCTAAAACCACCTTTAGAGTCTCCCTATGTGCCCTATGTACTCAAACAAATGAATGCTAAATCCTGATGCGTCTTTTAACTGGCAAAAAGATGGCAGAAGATCTCAGATCAATCTGTGTTTTGCTAAAAACAAAAATAGTATGAGAGCAAATTTCCTAGCTTACCAATTTTAATTTTATTTAGCTTATAGAGCACATAAATACTTCTAGGTTACAAAGGATTTCCTGCTAATGTTTTGGTGCCCAGCTTTAGAGGTCTTGTTAAATTCAATGCTCATCTAGCAAGTGTCTGTTTTTGCAAATGCAGTGAGTTTACTATACTCAGTTTACTCAGTTTACTATCCTGAGTATAGTTTGCTATCCTTTACTATAACATATGATCCAGGGGTAAAGTGCTCCATGCCACCTGCTCTCTCTCATTTCTTTATCCTTGCCAGCTTTGCAGTGAATAGTCATCGCAGGAGCCCATAAATTCAAGAAACCTGCATATGCCCCCTTTATAATGAGCACCTCTTGCCCAGTCATAGCTCTTCTGACTGTGCACTTGAAGTTTTCAAAAGCACATCTGTTGTCATATATCACACTTTTTTCTGTCCCTTGTTACAGGTTTTGTTGCTTAAAGGATTTCGGCTCTTTTTATAGCTCATTCTTGCATGTTACTTTTCTTGGTTCGGATTTTTTATTTGACTTGAAACTTCTTCATGGGTGCCCTAAGTGGTTTTCATATGTGCAAAATTCTCCAAATGCCCAAAGCTGATTTGTTAAATCTTAATTACTGAAGGCTACTACAAAATACAAAATCAGACTGAAAACAATAAACTATTTCAATATGGACTTTTGACACAGCCCTTTAACAAACAAAATGTATCTAGTCCTTGCTGAAGTTTTTAACTGCAGGGCATGGTTTGGAATGTAAATACATGTAATAGCCACTAAATAAATAAGGACAGGTACAGAAAGCACTTCTCATCTTATATCCCTGACACGAAAAAGGAATTGCTACACTTCCGGATGACATCACACATGACTACATTAGTGTGAGTATGACTGTGCAGTTTCAGATTTCAACATGTCCGCCTGATGTCCGGTTTCTTAAAAAACAAAAAGAAAAGAAAGTCAGCACCTTCCCTAAACTCACCAGCAGCCTTACTACACCATATTGGGGGATGTATACGTGTGTGTCTTCATGCCTCCTCCACTACACCATTTTAACCAGAGTCTTCATTTTCATGTGTATGTGGGTTGCAAAAGACTTTTTATGCCAATGGTTATTTTTTGCAAAATGCAAGGGAAAAAACATTTTCTTTACTCTGAACAGAAGAAAACCAGTGACCGCATGTCTTTTTCATGACAGGAAAGCACTAGTTTGTGTCTCGTTTTGTTCCAAGTGAGTAAACAATTTTTAGACAGATCATAATTCACTAAATTCCTTTTTTTAAATTTAGATGTTGTAAATGTAGACACGTTTTCATCTTTTCTCATTTGACTTTGATATCACAAAAACACAGAGTGCAAAGCAACAAACTAACAAACATAGATCTGACATTTAACGTTTGCAATGGCCACACCATATGCCCCACACCACTGATCTACTCAACAACTTTCAAAATAGCACATTGTGTCACATTTGTATGTGTGTATCTGTGTGTGGTTTCACATGTCAGGACTGGATTCTAATCACTTTGTTTCAAATTAGTGTGACCATTGAGCGCTACGAAGAGTTCCAACTTTACACATTTTAACCTTGACAGTTAACGAAAGTGGTCACGAAATATGAAATATGAACTCTTTATTAGTCACAGATGCATGAGATGCATTTCTGTTTATGCTGAGTGAGCTCTCTGAACACATTTCAAAAGCTTTCCCTTATGATTCAGCAGCCACTTTTGCTTGTAAACCAGCTATCATTTGGAGCAATAACTTCATTCCAGAGGAAAAATAAAATAAAATAAAATGTTTAAGTAAAACTGTAAACTGTGGGCACCATTACAAACCCTTCTGACCAAATCCAGTTTTCCTTTCAGGCAAAGATGCCATATGGAGTGCCAGTGGTTAGATCTATGCCTCAGCTCTTCCTCTTTGATAAACATATTTCACTGAACTACTAGCGTCAACAATGACAAGGGAAAAAAAGAATGTCTTCAGAGATAAGGCTTGATTAGTTGACAACTACTTTATAAAACGAATGACTTGTTTCTGACACATTACACAGTAATTCACCTTTAAATGGCAGTTCTAATTTGTTACAACTTGCATGTATTTCTCTTTGTGGTGTTCAAAGTAAAAAGTCCCTTTTGCAACATTATTTTGCTTTGATTGTGTTTATTACTGATCATTATGAGAACATGTTGTTATTGACGGGTCATAACATGTTAATCCTAAATGTATCTGAAATATATGTATTGCAAAAATATTAACATGTTGCCTTATAACGTCTACTGTTTCAATACAATATCTACTCATAGTTGAACTGTACTCTACATACAGTAGTTTCTAAGCATGATTAAGTATGAAGGTTAGGAAAAGTTTTGTATTTTCTAATCTCATGTTAGCATTATTTTCATGCATAAAAGGACATTGGGATATTGTCCAGAGTTGTTCTCTTTCACATGTACTGGAGTACATGGTGAGAGATGGTCTCTCGTCTAGAAATATTACATTTGGTTCTGATAAGAGTGCTAGCTGGATAGTGTGCAGTAGGCAGGACACATATTGTGCATAATAATGCAAATTCTTCAGACTGCTGTTTTTGCTAAGAGATGCCAATTAGATGCCACATGGGCTAGCCCTGGTTGTATCTGATGATTGTGTCAGATCCTTGTCAAATGCAGATGCATCACAAAAGTGTTGAGAAGACTTCAGGACTACAGTGCATGTGGGAAAATGACTTGAGAAATTACATTGCTATTCAGAATAAACTTGTCAATAATTGAAACACTACATTTTTGAACCGTAGTAGAGTTTGCATAAGGTTAGGCTGGATGATAGGGTGTACAAAGTGTGTGACTCAGTCCCATCTGTGGCTAGTAATAAGCAAAAACTTGTGTCATGTCGGGAGTCACAATCTTTACCTAAATTTAAAATGAAATGCTGTGCGTGCTTAAAAAGGTTTAATAAAGCTGTAATCACTGCAAATGGAAAGTTTTTGGTGGTGGACTTGCCAAATATTGTAATTTTTATCTTATTAATCAGAAACTGATTGCACTATGCTTCCCTTGAAACACATTTGCTGTTGCAATTTGCATAAGGAAGTTGTAGAAAATGGCACAAGTTTGTCTTGTGACAGTGGAAGTGGATGTTTGATATAAAATACTCCTGATCCTTAGTCTGGCTTTTCTACAGAAAGGAGAACTTCGAGAGGATTACATTGTAGAATAAAGTAGTGTCCTAAGCTAAACTAACTCCACTCCATTTACCCTTAAATATACTTAACTGTGCAACCACAAATGAAGCACCTGAAAGCCCTTGGTTTTTCCATTAAA
This sequence comes from Pundamilia nyererei, assembly GCF_000239375.1. Classification (NCBI taxonomy): domain Eukaryota; kingdom Metazoa; phylum Chordata; class Actinopteri; order Cichliformes; family Cichlidae; genus Pundamilia; species Pundamilia nyererei. The sequence continues at coordinate 3,285,697 of NW_005187455.1, forward strand.
TGTTGTTGCTGAATGAAATCATGAGTCTTTATTTACTGTACTGTTAAGTGTGACAGCACTTGAAATGATTGCTCAGAACAAATTCATCTGCTGTGTTGCCTTCCTTGAGCTGTGGGATCGAGGCCAGACGATGTGTCAGCTAGGCAGGAGTTTCAGAAAACTGAGTCAAACAGAAAGAGAAACTAAATCAAAAATATTTCTCACATGAATCTTTCCATCCCTGTCTTAAAGTCTGCAAAAACGCCTTCCTTCCTTCCTGTCTTCTTCCTCCTGTCTTTTGTGTCTTAGCTGATGACATTTAAGCCTGAAAGGTCTTCATCATACTTCAACCCTACTGCAAATATTTTGTTTTAGACAGACAAATTATGTTAAAAAAACAAAACAAAAAACCCACCACCACCAACAACAACAAAAAGAGTACTACTTTGGTAATAATAGGTCAAATACTGGCAAACATTTTAGCCAAATTATAGAAAACCAGACCTCACAGAGTTACAGTTGCAGATTTGTTTTGGAATAACATGCACCACCCCAAAGTCAGTTTGTAGAATGTGATAGAATGTCAATTAATCCAAATATGTGTCTTTTAAATATAATTTTTCTGTATAAATTTTAACTGTATACATTTTTGTCACAGCGTAAACTTATATCAGAGTATAAATCTAATTCTGAACCGTTCAAAACATAGTTTAAGGTTCCTTTCACATCATGTTGTAGATCTCATTTTATATACCCATGATTGTGAGTAAACCCTTCTTTGGCATTACTCCTTCCTTCAGCTGACTCTGACTGGCTGGTTTTACTCATGTCCTAGGTGCTTAAAAAAAAGAACAAAAAGAAAAGCATCACACTGCAAATATGCTTCTTCGGAAAGATGACCATGAATGCATCAGAACCTTGTCATTTAGTAAATGACTGAAACTTACCCGAATCATCAATACTGTTTGCCAAGCACAGTGTCTGCTGGTTTGTTTTATGAACACCATGGCATGCTGGAGGCTGCTAACTGTTGCTAAATAAAATTGGCTGCAAAGAAGATACTGATTTGTCTGCAAACACTTGCCAACTACTTCCAGAACAGAAGTAAACCTAAGAGAAACTGCACCACAAACACAAAATTAACAATGTTGACCGTCAATGCAGGACCATACCTCTGTGCACCAGATTAAGCCTGGTGACTCCCATCTCCAACTGGTTGGGAAACACACACTTTTCATACTCCACCTGTTGTTGCCAAGGGGTTAGTGACCAGTCTCTGTGCCTGCATGATTGCAGGACTGTGTGACTGTGTGACTGGAGCCCAACCTTTACCACATTTAGCAAAAAATATGAAAGTCAACAATGTACAGTGATTTCTCATAGTTTGAGTGATAGTTATGACAGGGAAGGTTGTGTTGTCTGCTAACACTGAAGTCAGATCAGATATTGTTTCTGTTTGTTTTTCTAGAGCAGATTTTCAACATTTTGATGACCAAGTCCTGCTTTAAGGAACCAGCACATAGCTAAAAGCTGTACAGGTAAAATCCACTTTAATATAGTATTTATGATTTGTTTGTTGGTGTTTTATGTTGGTTTAGCTGTTTTATATTTCTTAACCATTAGTGAGGTGGCTGTTGGATTCCTTGACACCAACTGTAGTCTGTTTTCAAAGTCCGTGTATGAAAACTCAAAAGATTTGAAATGGTCTCATTCTGCCCTGCTGTTTTATAGTATGATATGAACTGTAGATGACTTAAACGTACAGCAGTACACTTTCTTTTCTCTCCGTTCCCCCACAAGCCAAATAAATTGCTGGCACCACTGGCACTCAGGCTGTATTTTGGAAGCACAGGAAAGTGAGTGTTTCTCATCTTCTGCGATAGATAGATTCAACTTTGAAAAGCTCACATAGTTATTAGGAGGAAGTATAGTATTTTGGTTAATTGATTTTCTTATTTGAAAACAATCAATTATAAACAATAAAAATCCAAAAAGCATTTACTACAATGTGAGACTAAGAAAAGCTGCACATTTTCACATTTATCTATCAAATCAGCCATCGCATGAATCATCTCTGCAGCTCCGATGTTGATCATAGTTAAGAAATTTAATTTAATTACTAGAAATATACAAAATGTTTGACATTTTGATGTTTAGCCACCATGACTTCCTCCATAAAAGGGTTGCTGGTACTCAAATGTCCTACTTCTGCATTTAGTTCTGAGACATTATAGACATGATTGGCACAACCCAAAGAGGTCATTTATCAGTAAAATATAAGCATATATAACATAATAAAACACACCATATTTATTTTTCCCAAGCAACATTTCCTCATATTTAATATGGGTAAATTTAACAATATTCTATAAAAAGATTTCTGTGGAAGCACCCTTGGGCTTTGCTTGCTTTCTCTTTCTTATGGTCAAAAAAAAAACCATTAGCTTATAGGTATATGTATATATATATATTAATATATACGTTCCACTTTTTAAAGTTATTTCTCCTTTTCTTATTATGGTACTTCCCTTTTACATGATTTATCTAGAGTTACATGTAGTTGGCAGCTCTAACCAGAGTACAGTACAGATGAGCTAGTAACTGCATGTTTAATGTTCTCTTATGTTCTGCTATCTGTTGTTACAGATGTCTTGCTGCTGCTTTTCATGCCTGATGCATTCTTAACACATGCAGAAGGGCAGAGAGGTCATTAGTGCTACATAAGATGATTAATTTATGCAGTTTTAGGCTATACTGCAAATAATTATATTCATATATATGGCGAAAAGACCTAATGAAAAAGTGACTGCATTTATATTATTGGCTGAGACTGTTTTCACATTCATGATGACACTGATAACTCTAGTATCACAAATTACTGTGTTAAGCTGTTTGCTTCATTAATATACTGGCCTACATATGCAGTTACATGATTACCTAATTTATTACGTGTTGTGAAGGCGGTTCATAACAAGCCCATAAATTCTGGAGGTTGTCCTATATCCTGCTGAGGATGACTATTTCTTCATAGATAAGAATATTTGCTACAATGGAAAACCCCACTGTCAAGGGCGGAGGAAACAATAAGGGGATGTACTCCAGATTCAGTATCTGAGTTTATGAAGGAGTGTTAGTTTGCTGCATTTTGTTGAATTAACATCAGATCAAAGAACTGCACCTGATTCCCCTGATCTTTCTTATTTTATATTTTCAATTTCCTGATGGTAAAGATGATATGTAGATGGATTTACAGGGAAACATTTTTTTCTTTGTCATCAATATTGCAAAATTGTCTCAAAAAAATTTAATAATAAAGCAGCCAAGTACAAATGGGTCTCGTGAATATTTCCTGTCTTCAGTAAACAGTTCCCAAACCAGGAGTATAATTAGATATGACTACAAATGTGTCATTGCCATTTCATTTGTACTTTGGATAGAACAGCACATTAAAGAGGGTAGCTTGTACATTTAGGATTTTTCTAACTGGCTGTTTGAGGTCAGCGGTTGTTGTTGAGTTTACTAGTAAGTGAATCCATGGTGTGAGAGTGGGATTGGACTGCCTTATCTGGGCTGTAAACCAGCTGAGCAGCTGGTTTAACCACAGTCCATGGCTCTGTGTGCGTATGTGTTGCACCTGTGTGTGTGTGTGTGTGTGTGTGTGTGTGTGTGTGTGTGTGTGTGTACGCGCGTGCTTGTATCTCTGCAGTGTGCGCATGTGTGCGTGTGCCTGTGGTAATTTTGTTCTTGGACATGTCTGGGCGTATTCTCAGTAAGTGCCGCACAGAGGCCTAAGGCAGTACAATGAGTGAGGTACACACAGACAGATGAACTGTCATATAGTTTTTTAACATTCAGTACATGGAAATCTTATCCAAATCTAATCTAAGCCAAAAGAAAACACACTAAACACACCTTAGTAAAAGGAACCCCAAAAAAGTACACAAATACAAATCCTTCCCTTTACTATGCGGTTTTCAGTCTTTAGCCACGTTTTATAATTTTGTGTGTGTTTCTTTAGTTTGTTGTCATGACTGTGTGTAAAACAACTTGACAGATTATTCGTTTTCTTTATTTATGTAACACTGTCCTTGTGATCAACACTGCAGTCGGGTTCAGTGTAATGTGATGAAATCTTTGTCATCTTGACACATTAACGTCAAAACTGGTCAACTCACTGGCAGCTCAAAGTTACATCCAAGCATAAAACATGTAGGGACAAAATTAACAACCTTATGAAATACTAGAGAGAGAAATTTTGAAGTAGAGAAAAAAATCTGCCTTAAAATCTGAAAGACTGGGTTTCTATACTTACTTGGAGCCTTAAAAACAATGCTAGAGCTTTCACTAGTTTTCACTCCCTTGTCCAAATAAAATGATTTTACAGTCAATAACATTTGTAACCATGCAGCCACATTTCCTTTAGATACACCAACCTTGTTTCATCTCCCATTTATTCCCGATGATTGTCTCCCAGTCAAGATAAAGCATTTATAGGCAGATGAATGGGATAAACTGACACTGTGTACTGGCATTCATCCATCTGTTGGTGTATCTTGTGTGCATCACTGCACATGACCTGATCAAAATGTCAGTATTACAGCCAGTCCTTTTTAGTTTCTATTGTTGTCTGTCACATCTAATCTCTGTTTAGATCAACTGATCAAACCAAACTTTCCAGTCTGCTCTTTGCTCTGCAAGGATGCACAACAATAAGCTGTCCAATTTGTGGACTCATTTATTAACATTTTTTATTTTCAATCTTAGTATACTGGGAACAAAGTACTTTACAACACTGCATTTTCTTAGAGTCTGCAAGCTAAGAGGTTGAATGTGATGATTACTGAAACTGTTATTGGAATTGACAAATTAGTAACTTTGTTGAAATCAAAAGAACAGTTTCAAAGAAACACAGAAGACACCCTCTGACATGTGTAGAATCAGCAACCAGTGCCTGTTTATGCATATCTGTGACCTTATCCAACCTCAGCTTAAAAAAATGAACCTCCCATTTGTGAAACCAGTGAATTTGATTAATGATAGATTCAAATTGAAACTTTTACTCATAAGAGGTGTATCTGTTTCAGACTAAACTTATTCAAGAAATCTCCACTGCCTTTTCCCCCCACACCAATAGTGTAAACTGCTGACAAACCATCATCACCACCAACTGACAACTATCACTGGATTACTTTTGTTCTTAAGAAAGTTCTCATGTTGTATTTTCTAAATAAGTATCTGTGGTCATTTGTCCAATATAGATTTTATGTATGCATATTAAGTAGAAGTTGTGTTGAATCTAAAATTACATGTATCATGACTGCTTAATGTACCTAAACGTCAGTGTGCATGTGTCACAGCTGCTGTTGCCTCTGGTGATTTAAAGCTGTAGCTACGGAAATGACATGATGCCATTCTCATGCATTTAGAATAGTACTGGTTGCACACAATTAGCACCTTGTAAAAACTTGAAGTGAAATAAGTAGCAGGCAGATGTTAGCTACACATCACTGAGCTAAATGACCTTTGAACTACTGAGGTGAAGTACCTTCAAACCATTTAGTGATCTGACCTTTTAAGCAGTTTTGTATGATCTCAACAACTTTGAAGAACACTGAAGAGCAAATGAACACTATAGAATAAAGGGGCACTCAGGTGTGAGTTTTTCCAGGACTCCAGAGGAGATAGCTGAAAGATTTTTCAGGAAATAATGCTTTATACTGAGATTTCGAAAGTTTATGGATGCATATTTAGCTCAAACTAATCATATTAGCCTCACTTGCAGTTCACTGGTAATGGTAAAACTGTTGTGTGATTGTTTTGGCATGTCCGACGTCCCACCTCATTTTTATAGTTTTTATTAAATACTTTAAAAGTCAGCACAGGAGGTGGTGATGACAAAAATAGCTAATAATAATAATAATAACGAAAATGATCATCATAATCTATCTGTAAAATAATCTGTACAAAAACAAAAACAACACTTTATTTGTTTATTTTCACAAGTCAGTTCATGGTCCAGGAAAAGAATTGAGATAATCATGTCACTTGTAGTTCAATTGATCTAAGTGCCAATGCTGTAAAAAAAAAAAAAAAAGTCTATATTTGGGAGCCAAAGTGTCCATCTAAAAGTGTGAGAACACAGTTTACATTTGAAGCTATCAACAATTGCACTCTATGTCCTAGCCAAGAGGAAGCAACACTCCCTGAATAACACTGATATTCACATTAACGTGTGCCACCTATCCATTTGAAGCTTTGTCATCATAAATATTTTAATAGATCAGGAAAGAGATACCCAATTTGTAGTAAACATCTCAGTTATTCTTTCCTTTCCAGTTATACTTGCCAGTCCAGTTAAAACAAACTGAAAAAGGAATGTGAACTGAATGAACTAAACCAAATGTACAGAATGTGAACATCTTTTATTGAAATGTGAACTGTGGCTCCTTAACAAACACAACAGACAAGTTCCTCAGTTTGAGATGCTTTATTAGTGTATTGTCATCATTTCTTACAGCCAGGATTCACTTCTGCCTAAAATGAGAAGCACGCAGAGCTTTATAGGCAGCTAAAGATATACGCCCTCTCTCACCACTTTGTCTTTCTCTTTTTCACATGCACTCTTCCTTCTTTGGTCTTTGTCCCTCTTTTAAGTTTACACGGTTCCTTTTACAATACACAAACACACACACACACACACACACACTGCAAATGTATTTTTTTTGTCTGCATTACCCATATGAACAAACTGAGCTCTTTTCCTGTCCACTCTTTTGTATGTACCATACTGATCGGCATATTGTGCGAGAAATTACACCTGAACCTGAATGTCCATGCCACATTAAACTCCTCAGTTCACCGATCAATCACCCACTTGCTTTAAAAAGTGTCACTTCACTGAAGCATTTCCTAAACATGATACCTGAAAACTCCATGACTCTTAAGAAAAACTGCATTTTATTAAATTTTTTTATTTCATAGCAAAATTTCCTTGGTACTTCATACATTACAATCTTACATTCTGTGCCACCATTTTCAACATGGGGAAAAAGACACGGCTATGAGAACAAATATCACTGCCTCAATGTAACAGAGGTCAAACTAAACCAAGTCATGTTTTCATGTTTTTTTTCTATGTGTGTGTGTGTGCGTGTGTGTGCAGGGGTGTGGGGTCATATATTGACTATTAATTGACTATTAAAAGTGTTGATTTGTCAAAGCTTCTTTTAGATTATTGATTGGCCCATAAAAATAGTGTATGCTTCTTTTTTAATAATTAACAGCCAAATGTATCAATTCCATAGGCTAGATAATTCGTTTATTAATTAATGGTAATGTTAGAGCAAAACAAGTACAGGGAAAAAGTAGGTGAGACAAGCATCCACATCAGGCCTTGAAATTCACGATTGTAGGTACAAGACTACATGTAGTCTTCCCACTTCATGTTGTAGAATGGAAATGTTACATGTTACAAATCTTACACATGCAGAAAAAAAAATTCAGGCACCAATCTTTATATAGTTAAGGGAATAAACCGGTGTATATCAACATTTTCTAGGGTCAGGGTTTTCTAGGCATGACTCATTTTTCACGTAGTTTCTATCCACTCGTGTTAATGCCAATTCCTATGAATGCCAGAGTATGGATACATTTAAAAAGTAGAAAAGAGAGGAGTATGTCATTCTCTTAAAACACAGAAAAGAGGAGCTCTTTAGATCTGGGGTTTCTCCAAACAGAAGCGGAGTCATTACATTCCTACAAGGAGGCGCCTGTTAAGCTCTTTAACACCATCTAAAGAAGTTCCCTAACATTGCTGAAGTCATACCTATGACTCAGGACGGATTAGTGGAAAAAATTTCAAAACCCTGCTCAAAACATGGGAATTTTAGGGTAAAAACCATTTTTCCCTGATGTAGTATATTTCAGGAGAAGTGGGGAAAAAACAGTTCCTGTCATGTAAAATGTGTGCACATTTCTGATGAATGACATGTTCTCAGCAATAACGACTTTTTAAAATTTTACTACGTGGTTGTAATGTGTGACAATAGCCATGAAGCCCACTCGCCCCATGAATGGCAGCCTGTTAATGGTTTTAAAACACTGTAGTGTTACTCAGCAGTGTCAGTCAACCAGACTAGTTAGTCCTTAAACTGTGGAACTTAATCGCTGGTGTAAAAAGATATTTCTGATTAAAAATAATAAATAAATATTTTTTTAAAAACAGTTTCTCCATCGATTACGAAATTTGATCTGAGATACATCTAAGTCACAACTACAGACAAACACAGTCTGAATCACAAATACCTCTTGAATTCCTTTTTTTGTTCATCCTTTCAACCTTTGAGCAAATAATTCCCTGAGGCATCTCCACAGTGCAATTTATTTTGCCAAGAACCAGCAGCTGCAAACCACAACACAGCACCACCTCTTCTGTAGCTGCCTGCAGTCACCAGCCTTTCCATCTCATGATGATGAGGTCATAACCACAAAGTGCCTCAGCAACATCTCAACTGGAACAAACCCAGAGAAAAATATTGTTAGGATGCAGGGCAAGACATGGAAAACATGGAAATGATGAAGTGTAGGAAAAGACATAAAGAAACTGTTAAAACATAAGGAGACGCTGCATTAAGCGGTCATCTGATATTATTAGGCATCATTAGTACTGTAGTTAGAAAAGCACACAATGCAACACAATCACAATACGTTTTCCAACATCAAAAATAAATGTTTTAGAATAAACCCTTATAAGTTAGCTACAGCACTTGTTGTAGTTGGCACCACGCGTGCATTCTCGTTATATGCAGCACAACCTGAGCTGCATTTGCTGAGTTCAATTACAATTACACATTTTCAGTTATGTTCATGCTCAACGTCTGATTATTTTCTAAAAGCCTTTGGAAATTTTCCCTTGAAGGATCAAATGTCTTAGTTAGACTTACACTCCTAGGAGATGAGGGCATGTCTCCCTCTCAACTGATACCACACTGACAACATTTGTAAACTCATCAAAAATCAATCTATTTATAAAGCGCTACTAGATTTATTTACTACCACTTCACAACTGTTGTTGTGAAAAGAACTTCATCAAACAATTCACAGGACTGCATAAATAGCAGCATCTTTTTTTATAACTCTGAGCTCTTTCTCGGGCTACTACACACTGCATTACTGATGAAGGTTGGTGCATAGTAATGTATGTATCAGGCTGACATTCAAATCAAATTCATATCAGAGCTGTAAGTGTCTCCAACATCTGAACGCAGAAGCCTACTCTCTTTTAACCAGAGTGGCGGCTGAATCATCTCTTCAATTTGCGACTCAACAGCAGGAGGAATATTACTAACCAGTTTAAGTTTTACTTGCCATTTCATTTTGTTTTCTGGCCACATTTAATCATTAGAACTAGTTAGATTTATGTTGAATATTTTATGAGTATGTTTACTCCATATTCTTTAGTTAATCAGTGTATTTTGTTAAAAGGTGTAAATAAAACACGAAAGGAAGGTATCTCATTGTGTCAAGCACAAGAATCTTGGTCACAGCGAAATGTTGCATTTATCTCACACGGAGTGTTTCAAATTCGAGCGATTAGAATTCGTTGGGAGTGACGCTCTGCTCATATTTCCTTTTTAGATACTAGAACTGAACAGCATAAAGACATGCAAAGTTCTTTATCAGAAAGTATACAGCTACAGTTTAAAGTTTGTAGGTTTTTAATCTTTAGACATGTCTGTAGAGTTCACAAAAGTTTATGAAATGTATCATTTTATGAGCTATGTATAAAGCTAAATTATGCCACTGAAACGTAGGCTACCACACAATTTGATCTCTAAAATGTTTCGGTTCTCAACTGTTCATATGTAGTCATTAGCAAAGTTAGGAGACTTAACTTTTTCAAACTTTAGGAAAAGTGAGCTTCTGTGCACTTAGAGTAGATAAGTACCCCCTTTGCAAACACAAACACAAGTCTAGACAAAAAAAAACAACTGGACTGCAAATGTAGTGGATGTTATTTCTTTACTACAACCTAGTGTTTATAAATTCACAGAAACATCTGTGTCAAATTGTCCAACATCTCTGT